>NC_080169.1:33126789-33426789 GCF_950295315.1 Erinaceus europaeus
CACCCTCTCCCCTGATAGCCTTCCCATTCTCTATCTCTCTGGGAGCATAGATCCAGGGTTGTTGTGGGTTGCAGAGGGTGCAAGGTCTAGCTTCTGTAATTCTAAGCCTGACATCTAACACTCAGGTGGATGGAAAGTATGGTCTAGGAAGATGATGTCAGAGTTGTAATAGGACTAGAAAGTTGGATCAGCATAGAGAGTAGCTCCCAAATATGGGAAAATTATATAAATACTGATTACTGTAAACCCCGTCAATCTGTCCTAGGACCCATGTCTATTCATACTTAGCACATAAGCCTATGCAACCTATGCATGGCCACCAGTTTGAACTTGCATTCCATGGTCATAGCTAGGAACATTCTAGGATGCTGCCATTATTAAGTAAACAAGTCTTTTGCCCTTACACAGCTTTTGTAGCTTTTTGTTGTTGTTGTTGTTGTTGTTGTTGTTGTTTTGTCTGATGATCTTAGACTTTCTCCCAGTTATTATAGCACTGAGTGTCATATGTTGTATCCAAACAGGTATTAGATTTATAGGACTTGGGCTCAGAATAAAGAGGAAATGCACTCAGGATTTTAGTGGGGTCCAAGTTAACCTTGAATTTTGCTGCATTTACTTGTTTAATGATTCTAATAAAGGTTTTCATAGAGGCAATTATTATCTTTTATATATTTGCCAATATAACTCTTGGTCAATTAAATACAGTGTTTCCTCTAAAGATTATCTAATCATGACAAAGAATGCTGATGATGTCAGAAGAACTTAAGAGATATATCTTACTTATTTTATTTTGTTAGTTGGTTGAGTGATTGAGGGTGTCTAGGCCTAAGCAGTAGATATTTGATTAGATAGTTTATGGTACTTTCTTTAGGCCTTTCTGCTTGCTTGCTGAGTTTATTAGGTCTAAGTCTAATCATAGTGGACTATTAAGCACTTTTACTTTGAAGTATGCAGTTGCCCCTAAATTATGGATATATATCCAGTTGCCTAGGGCCTAGCCTATATCTAGGGTCTATAACATTGTTAGAGACTATACGATTTGAAATGAAATTAGGTAGTCCCATGTGTTAGGAAAGGCCTAACCAGATTATTTGACTTGGTAGGTTGACATCTCAGGCTTGGCATCTATGGATACAGACCAAAGCAAAAAGGACAGTGGCAGCATAATGTGGCCCAGTGGCACTTGTTGGTTTGATTAGTTGAGGCCTATTATCAAGTTTTAAAATGCAAAAATAAAAATAATTTAATAGCCACTGGTGAAGAAATTTGAGAAAACATGACATATATATTCATGTTTTTAATCATCATCAGCTCTAATACTCACTATGTACACGGGCATAAAATTGAAGCATAAATTACAGTAATTTCTAGATTTTGTTTCCAATTTAAATGAGTAAATATTTGAATTAAGATTGTATTGATACACTGAAAGCAAATGGAACCACTGTTCCATGACACAAACTGAGATTCTGATTCTTTTTTGCCAGGAGTTGCAGAAGATGTGGGCAATTCATATAAATTCATGTAATACCGCTAATTCAACCACTTCATTATATTTCTTCCTACAATTCCCATGATCTGTTGCATAATGCAATATGTGTAGGATTTAATTTCTGTGTGTTTACATGCTAAAATTCAAAGATGATTCAATTTCCTTAAGAAGATGAACTGTAACGCAAGTCAACATAATGCCCCTGGTGTATTTCATCGTAACAGACTGGTCTTGGTCTGACTTAACACCTTTGTTCTGAAGGTTTGGTTAGGCCAGGCAGTATGTGTGCAGGGAGGGAGGCAGGGAACCTCAAACAGTTTGAGGAAAGGAGTGGAGTTAAACACTTAATGAAGAATTGCATCTTTTCTTTGAACAGGAGGATACTTTGAAGAAGATAAAATGAAGGTCCAGTGGAGTTGTGTAGGATTTGAGTGTAGGATTACAGCACAAATCTACTCTTTGAATTTAGCAATCACAAATTCAATGCCAAACTATGGCGAGTAGAGGCAATGACAAAGTGGAACATATTGTCTACATGTGCCAACACTCTGCTCTACTTATAAGTGAAATTTAGGAATTCAGTTCTGTGAAGCTATATCTTTAGACCTTTTCACAGTAGTCAGGTTTCTATTACTTTGTTTTTAAAAATCCTTATTTTTCAGTATTTTATTTTTAAGTGTAAATCAAAGTTATGTTATGTACACATATATATTTGATGAAAATCCAGTTTGTGATTTCTAGCATTTATAATGAGGAATCCAGGAGAGATTTTGATTTTTTTAGAGCATAAGAAATTATTTTTTTTTAATTTTTGAATACATTTTAACAATAGAAAGAAGGAGAGAGGGGGTCAGGCGGTGGTGCAGAGGGTTAAGCGCATGTGGCGGAAGGTGCAGGGACCAGTGTAAGGATCCCAGTTCGCCACCCGGCTCCCCACCTGCAGGGGAGTTGCTTCACAGGCGGTGAAGCAGGTCTGCAGGTGTCTGTCTTTCTCTCCCCCTCTCTGTCTTCCCCTCCTCTCTCCATTTCTCTCTGTCCTATCCAACAACGAACAACATCAGCAATGGCAATAATGATGACCACAACGAGGCTACAACAACAAGGGCAACAAAAAGGGGGAAATGATGGCCTCCAGGAGCAGTGGATTCATGGTGCAGGCACCAAGCCCAGCAATAACCCTGGAGGGAAAAAAAAATAAGAAAGAAAGGAGAGAAGGAGATACTGACCACTTTATATATTCCATTTTGGTTTTTGTCTTTTCTGCTTTTGTTCAGTGCAGGGGATCAAATACACACACACACACACACACACACACACACACACACACACACACACACACACACAAACGAAAAAAAATTAAAAAACCTTCCTCGGAACTACTGAGTCAACTCCCAGTCTCCACGAGTGATATGTTATTTTGTTAGTTGGTTGCTATGGTATTATGTAGCATGATATGTTATTACATGGCACATTTTGGAATTGATGGGTGGTAGTACTGCTCAGTAGACAATTGGCAATTTCAACAATTTCCTAAGCATTGTTCAAACATAGGTGGAACAGTAGCCTTAAATGTGCTGAGAAATTAGTTTCTTTATTCAACTAAAACTCAGTTGATTGTCTTTTTAAGCCCACATTCACTGGTTATTGTTAAAATTCAGTCTAATGCATATATGTAACCTGTCTTTTTATTTAGTTATTATCCTCTATGACCCGTAGGCGCTGATCATTCAAATTCCTATACCAGTCATATCCCTAAACTGAATTCTGTACATACATGTACAAAAACAGACTGCATCCACCTGTCTCTAGTTTCATGTTCCTAAGACCACCTCATCTCCTAGCATCTTGTTGATTTCTGTTTGTAAACTCCATAGCTGATTACCAATTCTGGGTGCAGAGATTTCTTCCTCCCAATCCATCCCAGAAATATGATTCATCTAATTCTTCCTGATTTTTTTCCTCAGTTGTAGCAAATTCCACATCCAGCTTTCATAGATTACCAATTACCCTCTGGCCTAACAGTCCACTTCAGTCCCTGTGATGGCTCAACTTACTCAAAAGTCTGACTTTTACCTGAAAAACTGAGCCTGTGAGTAACTGAGGATGACTCAAATCTCACAGTCTAACTAGGCTGTTCCACTTCTTTAAAATGGGCCTGTACTGTATTAATCATGTCTTTCTCTTTTTGGTCTGTAGATGAAAAACCCTACTGTTCTGCGTCCCAGTCCAATTACACAATGTCTTCTTTCCTGTGGGATGAATGAATTAGAAGCAAACGATCTGACCCTTTTTCTATCCCTTAGCCTTACTAGATCTCCCTTAGATCAGAGACAGGAGTTCTTCTTTCTTATATATATGTCACATCTGTTTTCTACTATAAAACATCTTTCTGGGATAATCAGAATACATTCTACACCACTGCCCAACTCCATGTATGGGTCTTCCAGACTGAACCTGTAATATTTTAATATGAGCTAAAAAAAAAAAAAAAAGGAACAACTGCTTTTTCTTTCCCACATTAAACCGAGTTTTCGAGTCTGCTATCTTCTTGAAAAATAATCTAAATGATGTTCTAAGTATCTTTTTCTTTAAAAATGTATCTATTTTACCCACCATCCTTCACCTAAATCCAGGCTCTAATGTTCAAGTGTAGTAAGCATAAAAGTTACACATTCAGGCATGCAAAAGATAAAGTACATAAACATTTCTTTATTTTATTTTATTTTTTTATTTAAGAAAGGAGACATTAACAAACTCATAGGATGGGGAGGTACAACTCCACACAATTCCCACCACCCAATCTCCATATCCCCTCCCCTGATAGCTTTCCCATTCTCTATCCCTCTGGGAGCATGGACCCAGGATCCTTGTGGGTTGCAGAAGGTGGGAGGTCTGGCTTCTGTAGTTGCTTCCCCGCTGAACATGGGCGTTGACTGGTCGATCCATACTCCCAGTCTGCCTCTCTCTTTCCCTAGTAGGGTGGGTCTCTGGGGAAGCTGAGCTCCAGGACACATTGGTGGGGTCTTTAGTCCAGGGAAGCCTGGCCGGCATCCTGATGGCATCTGGAACCTGGTGGCTGAAAAGAGAGTTAACTTACAAAGCCAAACAAATTGTTGAAGAATTATGGACCCAAAGGATGGAATAGTGGAGATAAAGTGATAGATAAAGTGATAAAGTGGAGATAAAGATGGGGGATACTCACTGCAAACTCTAGTATACTACTGCTTTCAGGTATATATCTGCCCTGGTTTATGGGTAGGTGTGGACATACGCTCTATCTCCTGGAACCTGCTCTATATCTAGGTTTTGGGACTTTGTTAGGAAGTGAACCACCTGGGATGGAATTAGAGAATACTATGAAAGGAAAGGTCTCACCTGAGTGATGAAGCTGAAGGGTTGTCATTCTACACCTGAAGTCTCTGGACACAGTCTGAAGTGAAGCATGCTGGGGTGGCACTCATTGTGTTGATTAGGTTGCAATCAGAGGATGCACTATTATTTGATAAGAATTGGGAGAAGCATACGGGAAAGTGGGCCCTACCCTAGGGTCCAAGGACTGGGGAAAGTTTAGGCTCTATAGTGGGAATGTGAGGTTCCTGCTGTCTTAGGGTTCAAGAAGACAATAGATAGTTACTGTTATCATCACATTATTTGGTAATTGGGTTAACTTTGAAAAGTCCCTTTGTTAGACATATAATCAATTTCCCCCCTCATATTAATTAAATAGTGACTTATATGACTACAATTTAATAGGTGTGTACATAAACACCATTCCCACCACCAAAAGATTGTGTCCCATGCCACCCTCCCATCTCCACCCCAACCCCCCTGTTGGCCCAAGAAGCCACATGTCCATCCTCCCCATCACCACAGTGTTTTTACTTTGGTGCCCTACTCTGGATTTAATCAGATCCTGTTTTAGTTTCACTTTCTTTTTTTAAAAAAATTAATTTATTTATTTACTTATTTATTTATTCCTTTTGTTGCCCTTGTTGTTTTATTGTTGTAGTTATTATTGATGTCATTGATGGTGGATAGGACAGAGAGAAATGGAGAGAGGAGGGGAAGACAGAGAGGAGGATGTTGGTATGCATGAGACCCCTTCTGTTTCATTTGGTTTAAATCCCCCCTGCTTAACACTATTCTATTTACATAACCACTGCATTCTATTTACATAACCACTGTTAACAAGCACCGCCCTCCCTCCAGGGCATTAGTGATAAAATTCTCACCTGCTCCACCCCTTCTCTTTGTCACACCCTGATCCTCTCCTTGTCACACTCTGATTTTCACTAGTCACTTTTCTCTCCACCCTCTCTATGTCACATCCTGTTTCCACCCTACTTGGCAAGTATATATAAAGACAGCATTGTGAGTTTTACAGTACCTTTAGTTTAGCTTAGCTCGGCTTACATTGTGCTGCGTCCTTCATGAATAAAGAGATACTGCCTACAGCTCAACCATGAGTCCCTGGTCGTCTGTTACCCGCCCGTGAAGCCAGCCCGGTGAAAACAACATAGCCCGTCGAAAACAACAGAAGGAGAGAAAGACAGACACCTGCAGACCTGCTTCACAGCCTGTGAAGTGACTCCCCTGCAGGTGGGAGCTGGGAGCTCGAACCAGGATCCTTCCGCTGGTCCTTGTGCTTAGCGCCACCTGCGCTTAACCCACTGTGCTACCGCCGGACTCCCTTAGTTTCACTTTCTGATCTTCTTTCTCAGCTTCTGTTGATGAGTGGGATCATCCCATACTCTTCTTTATCTTTCTGACTTAGCTCACTTAACATAATTCCTTCTATCTCTGACCAAGATGGGTCAGAGAAGTTGAGTTCATTGTTCTTAGTAGTTGCATAGTATTCCATTGTGTATGTATGCCACAGCTTTCTCAGCCACTCATCTGTTGTTGGGCACCTGGGTTGCTTCCAGGTTTTAGCTATTATGAATTATGCTGTTATGAACATAGGAGTACACACATCTTTTTGGTTGGGTGTTAGGGAGTCCTTGGGGTAGATCCCCAGGAGAGGAATTACTGGGTCATATGGAAGGTCCATGTCTAGCCCTGTGAGAGTTCTCCAGACTGCTCTCCACAGAGGCTAGACCGATTTACATTCCCACCAGCAGTGCAAAAGGCTTCCTCTGTCCCCACAGCACTTGTTGCTGCTGTCCTTTTTGATGTATGCCATTCTTACAGGAGTGAGGTTGTACCTCAGTGTTGTCTTTCTTTGCATCTCTCTGACAATCAACGACCTGGAGCAGTTTTTCATATGTCTGTTAGCCTTCTGGATCTCCTCTAGAGTGAATGTTCTGTTCATATCCTCTGCCCATTTTTAGATGGGATCATTTGCTTTTATGGTGCTAAGTTTGCTGAGCTCTTTGTATATTTTGGTGATTAGTCTCTTGTCTGATGTATAGCATGTGAAGATCTTCTCCTATTCTGTGAGGGGTCTCTTTGTGTGATAGTTTCTTTGGCTGTACAGAAGCTTTTCAATTTAATATAGTCCCATTTGTTTGTTTCTGCTTTAGTCTTCCTTGCAATTGGGTTTATTTCATCAAAGATGTCCTTGATGTGTATGTGGGAAAGTGTTCCACCGATGTTTTCCTCTAAGTATTTGATGTAAATATACTGTGATGTTTTTCTGATACCGAGGAATGTGAATTCTGAAGAATTTTGGAAATATTGAACAATTTATCTTTTCACTCTAATTTCTACTTCTTTCATAGCAAAGGCCCTCAAATCACAAAATGATTTAATACAAATTATGTAATACCCCATATATAGCTCAGGCTTCATCTTGCCAAAGTTCCTTTTTAAAAAAAGAGAAGAAAGGAATAAAAATTATTCTCAGAAGACACTGCACACTGTAAAAGCTATCTATACCTGGCTCCCCTTCATTGTTCAAAAGGAAAAAATTTCCTTAAAATGTTGATAACAAATGCTTTAGTACAGTACAGTACAACATCCTTGTTTTTAATGTACTACAGTTAATAACAGTGCTTGAATTTATTGCCTCCATAAAAAAATGTTCTCTCATTATGCAAACGGAGTCAACATTTTTATGTTGTTTCAGGGATATACCAGTAAGCCAAGATTATGTGCTAACTGATGTGAGAGTTAATGTTCTCCATTCAAGAGCATTCAGCTATAGATTTTGTTCAGGTGTAGAAATTAGTATTGGAACTGTACTAACTTAAGGATGTGAAGTTATCATCACAGTGGTATGTGAAATAAATTTCATTTTTAAGGTACAAAGTATGACTTTTCTTAGTATTGCTTCCAAAATATGTAGCAAGCTATTGTTGAAATGAAATCTGTGATAGTGTAAACAATTCCAATATTGAATGAACATAAAGATAGAAAATAGCAACATTCAAAACATTTGCTGTTCTTATTTTAGAAGATGACTACACAAAGCCAGCCTAAAGAAGGGGATAAAATTTCACATTTTATTGGCGTTTAGGGAAACTTTATACCCTGTCTCTGGAAAATCAGAAAGGGAAGTGGTTATAAGGAATCCACATAATAACGTATGGGGAAGCCAACTAGAATTTACAAGGGAGGGGACGCTGCTGGTGAATCAAAGAGCTGCCAAGTCACATGTTGCACAATTTATTAATCATGAGCTACTCCACCAGCCAGCAGTTTCTCCATTTTCTCCTCCTTTATGACTTTATTCCCACTAAGCCACTAAATTATTTTTGGTGCAAAATATGTGTTATGAGTGAAAACACATCACAGAGTAAAATGAGAAGAAAGTAAACATTTGGCAGCTTTGGAAAGCAGGTGGAGGGAATCCAGAATGTATATTGTCCACATTCAGAGATTTCACTTTGGGCCAGGGAATATTATTTTGTTGTTAAATATTGCACTACATTTCAGTTGGTTTTCAAGCAGTGAGAAGCCAGCATTGTTTTCAAGTTCAATTACTAAAAATCCACAGGCACTAAGAAACATTTTCTAGTCCATTTTCCTAGCTATGACACCGAATAAAAGAATTTTATAGATGACTACTGACCCCCCCAAAAAAAAAACAGATTTCCTAAGAGTTTTCTTTATAACTCTCTTTACTCAGCTTGAAATAGACCAAATAACATGTGAATTGCTGAGTTGCTGCTGTTTCATTTAACCTATATGTGGATTTCTTATTTTAAATATATGTAAAAGTAAGGTCAGTGAATAAACCACTTGGATAGTGTGCTGCTTTTATACATGTGTGTCCCAGGTTAAAGCCAAGCCTCCAACACACTGAAGGAAGTGTTGATGCTGTAGTCTCTTTCGCTTTCTCTGCCTCTGCCTTTTCTGTTTCTATCTAAAATATATAGATTATCTTCTTGAGTAGAAACAGTTTATATGTAGCCAGTATTTTAAGATGTTGCATGGCTAAATGCATAGAATTTTCTAATCCTGACTAACATGAAACAGGGTTTGGCTCAGGGATTTTTACCCTCCTTTACTATCACCTCCCTGTTTAAAGCTTTAAAAAAAATTACTAAACTAATTGGTCTAAACTTATGGTGGTGAGAAAAAAAATATCCTTTCTTAAGAATTTATCTATAAAGGAGAGAAGAAAGTGTCCTGTAGTGGAGGAAGTGGATAATTGTAAAGAGTGTGATGTATTGACAGGTATCACTGAGATAAGAAATCTTTGACAATAGTTTTATACATCAACAATTACCCCCATTAAGTGATCTAAAAATTATAAGGAAAAAAGTATACAGACATATTCCTCTAAATAAAATGAAATGCAGTGAATCAGAGACACTTTAATTTCTTTTCAAGTGATATCAAATATCTTTGCCTTGTGACATGTCTGCATATTGCTGTATCATTGAACATCAATTAATCTAACTGAAGAGGACTCTATAAAAATATATGTCCAGGTGGAGAGTAGATAGCATAATGGTTATACAAAGTGACTCCCTGGCCTGAGGCTCTTAAGTCCCAGGTTCAATCTCCCGCACCACCATAAGCCAGAGCTGAACAGTGCTCTGGTTAAAAAAATAAAATAATAAAAATAAAGATATGTCCATTTTTATCTACATTCAAGAAAAAAATAAAGAAGTATTTTTTAATCATTCTGAATTATAATTATTTCTCTTCTAAGTAATGCAAAATCTACAAAGACAAAGCAGGAGATAGGTACAAAGCACTCTATGCCTTCACTCTCTTACAGCTGTTTGACAAGTTTTAGTGCATCCTCTGGCCCATCACATTCCTGATAGCAGTAATTGCAGGTATTATTCAGACTTTCCAAGCTTCCTTTCCTTCATTCACAGAGAGATACCTCATTTGGTAATTAACTAAACTATTCAGGCTCGATCAAAAACATTACCTTCAAACCCCTTTCATTCCTGTAGCCTTACCTCCTGTGTTCATCTTCTTTATCCTCATTACTGCTTGGACTTGTGTCAATCTGATATAGCAAATATGCCATGTGTGCTTTAGCTCACATCCCTCCTTCCTTCTTGAAGGTTCTTGTTTCATCATTATAGTTTCTCTTATATGTCTACCCATGTTCACCATTATTCTTTATTGATTATTGTAACCTAGTTATCTCATATACACAATACCTGATTTTATGCAGTCCCCAAACTTTATAAAGAAGACACATAGAATCTTATGCTTCCAAGACATAAGAACTACTAATATAAAGAAACTCCTGGGAGTCGAGTGGTGGCGCAGTGAGTTAAGCGCACGTGGCACAAAGTGCAAGGACCTGCTTAAGGATACTGGTTCTAGCCCCAGGCTCCCCACCTGCAGGGGAGTTACTTTACAAGCCATGAAGCAGGTCTACAGGTATCTGTCTTTCTTTCCCCCTCTCTGTCTTCCACCTCCTCTCTCCATTTCTCTCTGTCCTATCCAACAACAACAACATTCATAATCACAGAAATGTTAAACAGTAAGGGCAACAAAAGGGAAAATAAATAAATAAATATAAAAAATTAAAAGAAAAGAAACTCCTAAATGGAATTCTGAAAGTCACTTTCTTCTGAAAAAAATTTATATTAGTGATTTAATGATGATTTAAAAGATTGTACGATAACAGGGGTGCAATTTCATACAATTTCCAACATCAGAGGTCTGTGTCTCAACCCCTCTGTTGGAAACTTCCTTATTCTTTATCCCTCTGTAAGTATGGACCAAATTTCTTTTGGTGAGTAGGAGGTGGGAGTTCTGGCTTCTGTAACTGCTTTTCCACTGGACAGGGGTATTGGCAGGTTAACCCAAACTCCTAGACTGTTTGTATCTTTCCCTCTTGGAGTAGTGCTCTGAAGAGGTGAGATATCAGGATACATTGGTGAGGTTGTCTGCCTAGGGAAGTCAGGATGGTGCTTCTGCAACTTGGTGGCTGAAAGGCAGTAAAGATATAAAATAGGACATAATTGTTTAATAAACAGGATAGGAATAGAGCAGATGAAATTAATCATCTTCAGGTAAAAAGAAGCTAGGCAGTCTAGTTTATGTATGTTTTGGGGTCCCATGACATTGGTCAATTTTGCTTGAGCTTGATAGCTAATATGTAGGTAGACTAAAAATATTGTCTGGGAAGATGCTGTCAGAGTTGAGAATAGGAATAGAAAGTTGAATTAGGGCAGAGAGTAGTTTACAAACTTAATAAAAGTATATAAATGCAGTTAACTATTTATAGATCTGGCCTATGGCCCATATGTATTTGCATTTAGTACAGGAGCCTGTGTAACCTGAGTCCCTGTCAGTCTGAGTTCAAAGTTCATGGTCACAGCTGGAAACATTCTAGGCTACACTCATTTCAAGACCAGTTTTCCTAGAGTGGCAGAGTACAATGACTCAACCTCCTTTTGGAGCATGAGGCAGTCCCTACTGTTGCTGCTCTAACTAGAACCCCAGATGATGGGGTGACCTGGTATTGACCAAAATGGCCATCATTAAATGGGCCAGTCTCTTGCCTTACCCAGCTTTTGTAGTCCTTTCTTTATCTAATGAACTTGGACTTTTCTCCGAGTTGTTAAAGTGTTGAGTGTCATTTGATGTGTCCAAACTGGTATTGGGTTTATAGGATCTGTCTCAAGTTTGGAGGGAATAGATCTAAGGTTTAAGTGGGATCTAAATTAACCTTAAGTTTTACTGCATTTTACTAATAAGGTAAGGTTGACATAGGTATAATGTCCTTTGGCTAATGCATATGTATACTTTTTCCAGTATGTCTCTTTGTCAGCTGTATAGTGTTTCTTCTAAATATCATCAAAAGGGGTGACATTAATGCTGTTGCTGTTAGAAGAGATTAGGAGATACCTCTTACTTTCTTTTGTGTAGTTAATTAAGTAGTTAGAGTGAGTGAGGTAAGTGAAGTAGGGAGTAAGATCAGAGACTATCTAGGCCAAGTAGTAAATATTTGATTAAACATTTTATGGTGACTTCTTTAGGTCTTTCGACTTGCTTGCTGAGCTTTTAAAGTCTAATCACAGTAGACTATCAAGCACTTTTACTTTAAAGTATATAGTTGCCCCTAACTTATGGATACATGTATACATGTTACCCAGTCCCCTAGACCCTAGCCTATAACTAGGGTCTGCAACTTTGTTAGAAAGTGCACCATCTGAAATGGAGCTAGGTGGTCCCATGTGTTAGGAAAGGTCTCACCAGATTATTGGAGTAGGGAAGTATTGTTAATGTTTCGGGGGGCTCCAGCAGGCCGGGCTAGCTTTGCGGTGGTGAACAGATACAGAGACTCAGGGATACACAGCTGGGCTGAGAAGCTGCAGTTTAATCTTTATTCATGAGCGGGAAAACCACAACACCATGTGCTTCCCCATGTTTCTTCCTCCACCGCTGCTGCTGGGACTCTGCGCATCCTTAGCATATGGGGTGGGGAAAAAAGGGGGGCGCGAAACTAGCAAGGACCAAACCATTTCTCTCAGAGGTAGGGGGAAGGGGACCAAACAAACACGAAGAATACCAACATATTCCCCCTTTTCTTTTTAACTAAATGACCACAGTATCAGGGGTGTGGGGTAAACAGAAACCTATATCGTACAGGCATTTCCAAAAAAGAAACTGGCATAGACATGGAGAAACATGTAAACGAGTAACAAGAACCAGTGTGCTGCCAAGGGAAGGCCTGAGGGGGCCATTTTTTGCCTCTGGGCAAAACTTTATCAGCTTAAAAAAAAACATTTCCTGCCTCTGGGGGGCGTACTTGCCTCAACGGGTATTTTTTAGCATGGGGGAGGGTGAGGCCTAGAGTCCCAAGGCATGGCTGCAGTCAGTATTTGAGAAACCCAGCAGCATAAGGGAAGCTGCTAGTTTTGTGCCAAGTGTCCGAGGTGTACCAGTGAGTCTGATAGAAGTCCAAAGCAGATGTCCACCGAAGAATTGCCAAGGGGTGAATTGTTATACGTCTGTCTCGATGGGGAATGTCAGCCATCAGAATTCTGCTTTTCTGTAGAGAACTTGACAGCTGCAATTCACTTACTTATGAAACAAAACTTGTAGCAGGTTAGAAGTTTACCACAATTGATAACTATCACAATTGGAAGTCTTTTTTAGAATGATTTTAAGGTTGTTTAAAGTTTAAACAATAGAATGTGAAAAGGTAGACATAAGAATCAAGGAAAGAAAACCTCAGGCATTGGAATCATTAGCATAGCCATTGTGTAATCTACCATTTCTAATAGAGAAGGTAATCGAGAATTTTACATATCAACAAGTCTATTTAACCTTTTGTTACACCCATTCAAGATGGAGACACACCCTAGGTGTGCGCAGGTTTTGTTTAGACCAACTTGGTTAAAATATATTGATATTTAAACTAATTTTTACCTCAGACTTTAAATGTAAGTTAATTTTATCTTTATGAGAATTACGTTGAAAACCTTTTTCCTTTAACTCTGTCTGGCAAGAATATAGCCTTAAAGTTATATTTTTAACCTTAAAGTTAATGTTACCAAACTTTAAACACACACGTAAACATGGTCTTTAATATACAAGGAGAGAAACCTTTGTTGCGAAGACATGTCATTTTAAACACGAATTTAGATCTGTACTGTCTTAGTTGTTGGAGGGGGGGGTCACCATCCAGAGGTGGCTTCACGCAGCTCCATTCCCACGCAGCTCCATTCCCGCGCAGCTCCACTTCTAGGAATTGTAGGTTGCGATCTCTGGATGAATCTCTGCGTGTTCTAGCTTGTCTGCCTTCAGACCCGAGCTGAGGATCTTGGCCAGGGGGCCCAGTTTCGGCAGGGAGCCCACGGTCTCTGGGTGGTCCGGGATCTGTCCAGACTTCATAGCACGAGGACGGGTGGGCCAGCCGTGCAGAAGGCGCGGGCCAAGGTGCCCCGGGTGGCGGCCATGATAGGCTGCCGAGGCCCTGCCCCATGGCCCTGCCATGTCTGCTGCCCTGCTCCCAGTGGCCGAGCAGTGTGGAGGGAGCCCGCACCCAATGCCCCGCACCACGCGGTAGAAAGCCTGCTCATGCGGGCTGGCGTTGGGCTCCTGAGAGCTGGCGTTGGGCGGAAACCACAGAGTGGTGCAGAGATAAATGTTCCAGAAACAGTGAAACAGTCTCGTGAAGAAAGGGCAGAGGCCTTTGGAGATCTCTTCACAAGCAGAAGAGAAGGCCATAGTACATAGGTAGCCAAATTGTCTTCACTTATCTGAGAGATGCACAGGTCCAGTCCACATGGGCGCCATTTGTTGTTAATGTTTCGGGGGCGCCAGCAGGCCAGGCTAGCGTCATGGTGGTAGACAGAGACAGACTTGGGGACACACGGCTGGGCTGAGAAGCTGCAGTTTAATCTTTATTCACGAACGGGCAAATCACCACACCATGTGCTTCCCCATGTTTCTTTCTCCGCTGGTGCTGCTGGGACTCTGGATGTCCTTAACATATGGGGCGGGGAGAAAGAGGGGCATGAAACTAGCAAGGACCAAACCATTTCTCTCAGAGGTAGGGGGGAGGGGGCCAAACCAACATGATGCTAGCCCTGCCTGCTGGAGCCCCCCGAAACATTAACGACAGGGAAGTTGACATTTTAGGCTTGGTGTCTCTAGATGCAGTCCAAAGGGAAACATGGCATGATGGCACTGTTTGAATTGATTTATTTCAAGTCAGCAGCAGCAACATCACAGGGTGGGGGAACAAGAAATATAAGGAAAGGATGTGAGGGCGATCTGGCTGCTGCATCTGTCACCCGCATTAATCATCAGGGTTGATTAAGCTGATCTGGCTGTCTAGGCAGGTGTCCCCTCCCTCCATCACTGCTCTCTGTATGTCCCTCCCTAAGCTGCTCACTCAGTCAAAGAGGACGGCCTTCCCGAATAGAGACAGACCAGTCGAGAATATATGAGTAGCTGCACTCCCCTCCTAGAATCTCCAAACAATCTCTCAAGAAATGCAAGGAAAGTCCCAGCAGTGCCAGGGCTGGGAGAAATATGGATTTTAAAGGTAATGGGAAAGGTTCCTTGCCATCTTAGAATTTAAAAAGGCAATAGATAATTATCATCATTATAACTAAGTTACCTGGAGCTTGGTTTACTTTGAAAATCCCATAGATAGGATTTATTGTGCCATACTGGACCTCACCAGGATTTATGTCATTTAATGCTATTTTCAAATAATTATGTCTTAGATACTAACAGGACCTATTGATTATAATCTACCTGGCCTAAGATTGTAGGTAACTTAGTATTTGAAAAAAATGTTATTTTTTAGAAATGCTTTAAAAATTTAAACCCAATGTCAGAATTCAATCAGCTTATAAATTTGAAACATTAAGTTCTTAGAATTAAGGAATATATACTCAGAACTGAAATCTATACAGTTAAAGAACTTGAGATATTCAATGTATTTTCCACTGATATACTAGTTGTTTATAAAATTATAAGTTAGTAGAAGTATTGTTTAATACAATTCCCACTATTAAAGGTCTGTGTCCCTACACCCAAATGCCTATGGTGGACCTGAAAACCTACCTACCTCCTGATCCCAGAGTCTTTTACTTCTGTGTAATAATCCAAACCCAGTCCAAGTTCTGTTTTGTGTTTCCCTTTCTGTTCTTCTTTCTCACTTTCTGATTATGAGTGGGATCATCCCATATTCATTCTTTCTGACTTATTTCACTTAACATGATTCCTTCAAGCTCCATCCAAGATGAGATAAAGAAGGTGAATCCACCATTTTTAATATCTGAGTAATATATATATATATATATATATATATATATATATATATATATATATATATCATGATATCCTCAGCCACTCATCTGTTGTTAGACACCTAGGTTGCTTCTAGGTTTTGGCAATTATGAATTGTGAACATAGGTGTACACAAATATTTTTTGATGGGTATGTTTGACTCCTTAGGATATATCCCAAGGATGTGAATTGCTGGATCATAAGGAAGGTCCATTTCTAGTCTTGTGAGAATTATCTAGATAGCTTTCCACAGGGATTGGACATTACATTCACATCAGCAGTTCAGCAGGATTCCCTGTTAACTCACAAACTCTCCAGCACATGTTGTTGCTATCTTTCTTTCTTTTTTAAATACCGTTCCCACCACCACCAAAAGGCTGTGTCTCATCCCATGCCCCACAACCCTGCTCCACTGAAGCTGAGCATGCACCTTACCCCCCAACTAGGGATTTTTACTGTGGTGCCCTACTCCAAACTCAGTCAAATCCAGCTTTGAGTTTCCCGTTCTGTACTTCTTTCTCAAATTCTGTTTATGAATGGGATCATCCCATACTTTTCTTTGTCCTTCTGACTTATCTCACTTAACATAATTCCTTCTAGCTCCATAAAATATGGGTCAGAGAAGGTGGGTTCATTGTTCTTAAAAGCTGCATAGTATTCCATTGTGTATATATACCACAGCTTTCTCAGCCCCTCATCTGCTGTTGGGCACCTGGGCTGCTTCCAGGTTTTAGCTATTAGGAACTGTGCTGCTATGAACATAGATGTACACATATCTTATTGGTTAGGTGTTATGGAATCCTTGAGGTATATCCCTAGGAGTGGAATTATTGAGTCATATGGAAGGTCCATGTCTAGCCTTGTGACAGCTATCCAGATTCCTCTCCAAAGAGTTTAGACCAATTTACATTCTCACCAGCAGTGAAGTAGGGTTCTCTCTCCAGCATTTGTTGCTGCTGTCCATCTTGGTGTATGCCATTCCCACAGGGGTGAGCTGGTATCTCAATGGTGTCTTCATTTGCATTTCTCTGACAATCAGTGACCTGGAATAGTTTTTGATGTGTTTGTTAGCATTTTGGATCTCTTCTGTAACTAATGTTCTGTTCATATTCTCTGCCCATTTTTGAATGGGGTCATTTGCTTTTTCTGTTGCTAGGTTTGCTGAGCTCTTTGTATGTTTTGGTGATTAATCTCTTGTCTAATGTGTGGCACGAGAAAATCTTCTCACATTCTATGAGGGGTCTCTTTGTATTGATGATGGATTCTTTGGCTGTGCAGAAGATTTTCAATTTGATGTAATTCCATTGCTTTGTTTCTGTTTTAATCTTCTTTGCAATTGTGTTTGTATCATCAAAAATATCCTTGAGGTTTAGATGGGCAAGTATTTCACCAATGTTTTCCTCTAAGTATTTGACAATTTCTGGTCTAACATCCAGGTCCTTGGTCCATTTGGAGTTGATTTTTGTGTTTGGTGAGATAAAGTGGTTCAGTTTCATTCTTCTGCATGTTTCAACCCATTTTTTCCAACACCATTTATTGAAGATAGCCTCCTTCTTCCATTTAATATTTTGTGCTCCTTTATCAAAGATTAGATGTCTGTAGTTGCAGGGTTTGGTTCTGGGCTTTCAATTCTGTTCCACTGGTCTGTGTGCATATTTTTATTCCAGTACCAGGCTGTTTTGATGGTGATGGCCTTATAATATCCTTTGAGATCTGGGAGTGTGATGCCTCCATTTCTGTTTCTTTTCCTCAACATTGATTTGGTAATTTTTGGTGTTTTCTGGTTCCAGATAAATGATTGTAGTGTTTATTCTATTCCATTAAAGAAGCTTGGTAGAACTTAGATGGGTATCTCACTAAATTTGTATATGGCTCTGGGGAGAATATTCATTTGATGATATTAATTCTTCCAATCCATGAGCATGGGATGTCTTTCAATTTCTTGGTATCATTTGCTATTTCCTTGAATAATAACTTACAGCTTTCAGCATATAAGCGTATCACTGCTTTGGTCAGGTTTATTCCTAGGTATTGTATTGATTTTTCTGAAACAGTGAATGGGAGTGATTTCTGGATGTCTTCTTCTTTAGATTTAGTGTTTGCATAAAGAAATGCCACTGATTTTTGTAAATTTATTTTATAGCCTGACACCTTACTATATTGCCTAATAACTTCCAGTAGTTTTCTGCTGGATTCTGTGGGTTTTTCTATGTATACCATCATGTCATCTGGAAATAGTGGGAGCTTAACTTCTTCCCTTACATTCTGTATATCTTTGATTTCTTTCTATTGCCTGATTGCTATTGCAAGAATTTCCAATACTATGTTGAAGAGTAATGATGATAGTGGACATCCCTGTCTAGTCCCAATTTGAAGGGGAATGCTTACAGCTTCTGTCCATTGAGTATGATGTTGGCTGTAGGTCTGCTGTATATGGGCTCCACTCTCTTGAGGAATTTCTTATCTATTGCCGTTTTTTGAAGTGTTTTGAACATGAATGGGTGTTGGATTTTCTCAAAGGTTTTCTCTGCATCTATTGAGACTATAGTGTGGTTTTGGGTTTTGCTTTTATTGATGTGGTGAATGACATTGATTAACTTACATATGTTGAACCAGCCTTACATTCCTGGGATAAATCCCACTTGGTCATGATGAACAATCTTTTTGATATACTGTTGTATCTGGTTGGCCAAGATCTTGTTTAATATTTTGGCATCTATGTTCATCAGAGAGATTCATCTGTGGTTTCCTTTTTGTTGTGTCCCTCTCTGCTTTTAGTATCAGGGTGATATTGGCTTCACAGAGGGGTGGAAGGGAATGTTATTGTTTCTTCAAGTATAGGTATTAGCTGTTTCCTGAAAGTTTTGTAGAATTCCTTTGTAAAGCCATCTGGTTTAAGACTTTTGTTTTTGGGAAGATTCTTAATAACTGTTTCAATTTCTTTGTCCATTTTTGGCGCATTTAAATTTTGTACTTCATCTTAGTTCAATTTTGGAAGGGCATATGTTTCTAGGAATTCTTCCATTTCTTCCATATTCTCTAGCTTGGTGGTGTATTGTTCTTCATAGAAGTTTTGCATGATTTTCTGGATTGCTGTCATGTCAGTTGTGATATCTCCTCTATCATTTACAATTCTATTAATTTGAGTCTTCTCCCTTTTTTTATTAGTGAATCTGGCTAGGGATTTGTCAATCTTGTTTAAATTTTCAAAGAATCAAGATTTGGCTTCATTGATCTTTTGTATGGTTCTCTTATTTTTGATGTTGTTTATTTCTGCTTTAAATTTAGTGATTTCCATCCTTCTGGTTCCTTTAGGGTTCCTTTGTTCCTCTTCCTCTAAGTCCTTAAGACATACAGTAAGGTTGCTTATTTGAGATTTTTCTTGTTCTTTAATATGTGATTGTATGGCTATCAGTTTCACTCTCAGTACTGCTTTAGCTATGTCCCACATATTTTGATAACTTGTATCTTCATTTTCGTTTGTCTCCAGGAACATCTGGGTTTCTTGCGTGAATACCTCTCTGACCCAGTGGTTCTTAAACAGTATGTTGTTGAGTTTCCAATTTTTTTTACTTTTAGTAATTTTCTGTTTGTTTTTAAATGTTGTCTTTACTCCACTGTGGTCTTAGAAGATACTTGGAATGATTTCAATCATTGTTGAATTTTTTGGTACTATCTTTGTGGCCCAATATATGGTCTATCCTTGAGGATGTGCTGTGTGTATTTGAAAAGAATGTGTATTCTATTTTTTTGGGGTGAAGAACTGTGAAAATGTCCAGGAGGTCTATTCTGTCCGTATCTTCATTTAATTCTCTTGTTTCTTTGTTGATTCTCTGCTTCACTGATTTAAGTGTGAAAGTGGGGTGTTGAAGTCTCCTACTATTATTGTATTACCATTAATGTATTTTTGTGGCTCTTTCAGTAGGTATTTGATGTATTTAGAAGGTCCCTAATTGTGTTCATAGATGTTAATAATTGTTAAATCTTCTTGGTTAATTTATCCTCTAATTATTATGTAATGGCCTTGCCTGTCTTTTATTAGTTTCTTTAATTTAAAGTCTATTGTCTCAGAGATGAGAATGGCTGTTCCTGCCTTTTCTTTGTGGTCCATTAGTTTTCCATCCTTTCACTTTAAGACTGTTTTTGTCTTGTTGGGTCAGGTCAGATTCTTGCAAGTAACATATGGTTGGGTTGTGTTTTCTGGTCCATCCTCCACTCTTTACCTTTTACTGGGTGAGTTTAAACCATTGACATTTATTGATATTATGGATTTAATGTATTATAGTGCCATTATTCAATAGTTTTTTTATTTGCTCTGATATATGGCAGGTAGTATGGTGATGTTCTTGTTTGTAAGAGGTCTTTTAGAACATGTTTCAGGGCAGGCTTTGTGATGGTTGCCTCCTTTAACTGTTGCTTATCTAAAAATGTTTTTATCCCTCCAGCTAGTCTGACTGAAAGTCTAACATGATATATTATCCTTGGTTGAAACCCTTTTTCATTGAGGACTTGATAGTTATCTTGCCATTATTTTCTGGCTTTTAGAGTTTGAGTGGAGAAGTCTGCAGATAATCTTATGGGTTTTCCCCTGTATGTGACTTTTTGTTTCTCTCTTTCAGCCTTTAGGATCCTTTCTTTATCCTTACTTCTCCTCATTGTGACTGTGATGTGTCTTGGTGTCTTCAGGTCTGGGTTGATTCTGTTTGGAACTCTCTGAGCCTCTTGAATCTTGATGTCCTTTCTGTTATTCAGGTCTGGGAAGTTTTCTTCTATTATTTCCTTTAGAATGTTTGCTTCCCCTTCCTCTCTTTCTTCCTCTGGCAGGCCAATTATACGAATGTTACTTTGTGCCACGTGCGCTTAACCTGCTGAGCTACCACCAGACTCCCGATACTTATTTCTTATAATTGCTTATTTTTATCTTGGTTTAGGAAAGAGACAAAGCTGTGTGGAGCCAATCTATACTGGTTCAACCTGCAGTCTGACTGTCAGGGAATTTTATTTAATTTTATTCTATTATCATTATTACCTATGCTTGTCTCTTTTCCCCCCTCTCCAACTTGAGCAAAAGAAGCCATAGATGCTTTTTCTATTGATAGGTTATTGAGTGCACTACACATTTCTGGGTGGGCCTCCTCCCCCCTTTTCTCTATTTCTCTTTTTCTTTCCTTAAAGCTGATCTGGCAATTCTCTTTCCTTTCACTGTTTTTTTTTTTTAATTCACTGGCACTTGTTCATGAATTATCCTGTAGAAGTATGACTGAGACTAGATTCTTTCTTTCTTTCTTCTCTTCTTCTTCTTCATCTTCTTCTTTTCTTCTTTTTCTTCTTCTTCTTCTCTCCTTGTGTCTCTCTCCTCTTTCCTTCTCTCTCTTCTATCTCTAGAATTTATTGCTGACAGCTTACTTTTGTATTTGTCTGTTCTTTCTTTTCTTTGTTTCTTTTATTGCTTTTATTTTT
This sequence comes from Erinaceus europaeus, assembly GCF_950295315.1. Classification (NCBI taxonomy): domain Eukaryota; kingdom Metazoa; phylum Chordata; class Mammalia; order Eulipotyphla; family Erinaceidae; genus Erinaceus; species Erinaceus europaeus. Next base: position 33,147,914 of record NC_080169.1, read on the forward strand.
TATTTCCCTTTGTATTGTTATTTTTTGTTTTCAGAGTGGAGATGTTACTTGGCTATCTAGTTTTATTGAACTGCAATAATCTTTGCTTTGGCTGCTGTTGTACTTTCTGAGGTGTGTGACTTCATCTGAGAAAAGACTGTAGTTTGGCCTATACTCACACAACACAACTGAAGAGCAACAGGACAGAAAAATACAAACCAAACCATTGAAAAAAAAAAAAAGGTCAAATCGAGAGCAAATAAAAGTGCTACTACAATGAATGAGGATAGGACCCCAGGAGAAACTCCAAAATCAGTCAGAAGCAATTACAGATAAAAGAACTATCCAAATAGTAATAGAACCATTAGTTACAGATGTTGTTTTCGCTGGGCTATGTTGTTTTCACCGGGCTGGCTTCACGGGCGGGTAACAGACGACTGTTGACATCCTTGTTGGATAGGATAGAGAGAAATGGAGAGAGGAGGGGAAGACAGAGAGGGGGAGAGAAAGACAGACACCTGCAGATCTGCTTCACCTCTTATGAAGTTACTCTCCTACAGGTGTGGGGAGCAGGGGGCTGGAACTGGGATCTTTACACTGGCCTTTGCACTTTGCACCATGTGTGCTTAACCCACTGCACTACCGCGTAACTCCCTGCAGAAATGTGGGTTTTTTTTTTTTAATTGATTTAATTATGAACAACAATTCATTGGGTAAGAGGAGCACTCTTTCACATAAATCCCACTACCATAGTTCCACATCTGATCCCCTCCATTGGAAACTTTCCTATTCTTTATACCTCCCTCTGGGAGTATGAACCCAGGATCATTATAGGGTACAAAAGGTAGAAGGTCTGGCTTCTGTAATTACTGTGCCAAAGCTTTTAAATTTTATGGGTTTCCAATGGTTTGTTTTTTGTCATCCTTACAACTGGATTTGTGTAATTGAAAATGCATATATTGATAAGAGTTCCAACAATATATTCCTCTAAGTATTTGATAGTTTCTGATCTAACATCCAAGACTTTGATTCATTTGGAATTTATTTTTGTGTGGTGTGAAATGTAATGGATCAGTTTCATTCTCCTTCATGTTTCAACTCAATTCTCCCAACCCCATTTGTGTAAGAGATTTTTCTCTCTGCATTTAATAGTTAGGGCCTTCTGATAGGAAGTGGGGGTTTATTTCTCGGCTCTCAATTCTATTACACTAGTCAATGTATCTATTTTTGTTCCAGTAGCAGGTAGTTTGGATTACAATAGCCCTATAATATAGTTTGAGATGTTTAAGTTAATTCCTCTAATCCATGAACATTGACTATCTTTTCACTTCTTTGTATCTTTTTCTTTTTCCTTGAATAGTGACTCACACTTTTTAATTATAAATCTTTCACTTCTTTAATTAGGTTTACTCCTAGGAATCGTATTGATTTTGCTACTGTAGAGAATGGGACTGATTTGTGGGTTTCTTCTTCTGGCCTAGTGTTTGCATAATGAATTCTATTCACTTTTGTATGTTAATTTTGTAGCCTGATACATTACTATCTGCCAGATAATTTACAGAAGCTTTCTTTCTATCTCACAATAAATTTCTATCCTCTCCAGATCACTCTATATACTTGTGTCCCTTTAATTTTCAGCAAGTAAAACTCTGATTTTCAATTTATCCTTAATTAATAAAAGAAGAGGGGAAGGAAAACAAAGGATAAAATTTGTAATATTTGTGGTTTGTTACAGAGAAACTAAGGACTAGGATGGGTGAAGAAGAGAATAGACTTGAGAGGGTATTGTGAACCCAGTGCATGATGGTAGAAGAGGACTTAAGTTTGTAGGGAAGTGTGTGCAGACATCTGTTAAAGACAGATAAGACATTATATTTACATGAAGAGAACAATCTTATAAATCATCATTTTCCTAAGAAAACAATAATAAATAAATGAACCATTCTCAAACTGAGAAGTTGAAGCCTATATAAAATTGTCAAACAAATAGTAACACCTGACATTCAAAATACTTTGGAATCTGAGTCAAACTTTTTTTCTTTTTTTAATCCATTTAATTATTGTCAAGAAGTCAATTTAATTAAAGGGGTACAATTCTGGACAATTTCCACTACGAGGTTTCCATATATCCCATCATGTCAGTTGGAAGTTTCCCTATTCTTTATCCTTCTGGGAGTATAGACCCAAGAGCATTATGAGATGAAGAAGGTGGAAGGTGTGGCTTCCATAATTGCTTCTCCACTGGACATGGGCATTGGCAGGTTGATCCATACTCCCAGCCTATTTCTGTATTTCCCTAGTGGAGCAGGGCTTTGGGTGGTGAAATTCCAGGACACACTGGTGAGATCTTCTGCTGAGGGAAGTTAGGTTGGCATTATAGTGGTATTTGCAACTTGCTGGCTGAAAAGCAGTAAGATATAAAGTAGAACAAATTGTTTAATAATCAGAAACCTAAAGAACACAGCAGATGAGATTTGGGGTCTCCATTTTGGAAAAAGCTCAGAAGTCTTTTTAGGTATATCCCAAGGAACCCATGACTACTAATGTTGCCTGAATTTGTCAGCTAACTTGCAGGTGTGCTAAAGGTATTGTCTAGGGAGATAGTGTTAGAGTTGTAGATAGGACTAGAAAGCTGGATCAGGGAAATGAGCAGCTCCCAAATATGAGAAAAGTATACAAATACCATTAACTATAACCCTTATTGACCTGAGATGGGGCTCATATTCAGCACAGGAGCCTGTGTAACCTCTGCATCCCTATAGGTCAGAGATCATATTCCATTCCATGGTCATAGCTAGGAAAATTCTAGGCTGCACTCATTTTAAGACTAGTCTTCTTCAAGTGGTAGAGTATGTTGACCCAGTCTCCCCTCAGAGAATGGAACAGTCTCTACCATTCTTTTTCCACATCGAGGGTAAGGTCATGGAGAGACTCACAAGAGGGTCCATGATGCTGTTCCTGATGCAGATGACTAGCCATGGGTGAGAGAGGGATCTGTTAGAAGTCTAGGCCTATCGTGTCTGTGTGGGAATCTCAGGATTCTCTGACTAGGGCCCCAGATGATGGAGTGCACTGGTAGTGACCAAGAGAGCCAGCTTTTCTAGTCCTTACTTTGTCTGACAAGGTTAGCCTTAGAGTAATTAAGGGACATGAGATAGGAAGTACGTGAAGGGGTATCTATGTCTAAGTAGAAACTATTTAATCAAGTACTTTATGGTGTCATTTTTAGGTCTTTCTACTTGATTGTTGCACTTATTTGTGGGTCATCCCGGGGATCTTCACCTCCATGGCCACTGGTGGCAGAGACCAGGGAGGCCCCTGGGGGTCCTAGGGGGTCCCAGGCAATGAGGGTAGAGTGCACAGAGAGGAAGGAAGCACATGACCAGCTCCAGGAGAAGCCTCATGGATGACTCATTTATTGTGGGGTACAAGCAGATAGATATGCCCAAAAGGTTTGAGAGAGGTTAAGATAATCATTAATCCATACACACAATTCAGAGTTAAATCTTGTTCTGTCAGGTGTTTGATCTCAGCCAGTCATGAGCTCACAATACATAGGTAAGCTTTTTTCTCTAAGGGTGAATTACAAGTACCTCCAAGCAGAGGGGGAAGGGGACAGTGGAACAAAGCCAGGATATTTGCTGTGTGTTTCAGTAGGCCATACACGGTAATTCATGGCTCTTGTTCAAAAGGAATGGGGGAGAATGTACAAGAAGGTACTTTGTCCATAAAAGCCCATCCATTATAAGTTCATGAGGTCAGGAGGACCAACCTACCTACTTTCCTGAGAAGGAAAGGGCTCAGGGTCAACCAACTCACTCTCACAGAAACAATGGCTTGGACTTCCCAGACATTGGGCCCTTTCCTCACACTTATTGAGTCACTGCAAACTATTGTGCACTTTTGCTTTAAGGTATATATTTTCCCTTATTTTATGGATACATGTTCACAGGTGCTCTGTCTCATGTGCCCTGGTATCTAGGTTCTGTGGCTTTGTTAGGAAGTATGCTTCTCAAAATGGAATTAAGGAGTCCTATAAGCTAGGAAAGTCCTCATCAGAGTAATGGAGCTGAAGGTTTTTTTTTTTTTTTTTTAACTATTTTTTAAATATTTATTTATTTACTCCCTTTCATTGCCCTTGTTATTATATTGTTGTACTTATTGAATAGGACAGAGATAGATGGATAGAGGAGGGGAAGACAGAGAGAGGGAGAGAAAGACACCTGCCGATCTGCTTCACCACCTATGAAGCCACTCCCTTGCAGGTGGGGAGCCAGGGGCAGAGCTGAAGGTTTTACATCCCAAGCTTGGCATCTCTGGAAACAGTCTGAAGTGAAACAGGTAGAGGTGACTTGGTTGATTTCAGCAGATGCAGTATCAAATGGTATGGATTGAGAGAATCATGCAGGAAAACAAGGCACACCCCAGAGATTCCAGGACTAGGAAAAATATGGGTTTTATAGAGAATGGGAAAGGTTCCTGTTGTCTTAGAATTTAAGAAGGCAATATAGTTATTGTCATGGCCAATTTTGGGGGGAATTTGTTTTATTTTGAAGGTGCTGGGAAATTGTGCAGATGTGGTTGAACACTGGCAGGGCCCACAAACCACTATATTTCCATGCAAGTATTATTTACAGATCTCTACTACATTATCCCCTCAGGGTATTGCTCATTCAGTTAAAATCATTGCAACAGTTGCTAAGAACGCTTCCACCTTCCCAACATGCCTTTTGCCTCTCTCCACCCCCTTTCCTAGCCAATCTGGTCCTGACTTGACACTTCCAGAATTCTCCCATAGAAGCCTCTCCTGTTTCCGCTTTCGCTCTATTCTTTCTTTTCTCTTCCATGACCCAACCCAGAGAAGGGCTGGCGGGCATAGTGGGAGGCAGCCATTTTGCTAGCTCCACAGCTTTTGCTCTATTCTTTCTTTTCTCTTCCATGACCCAACCCAGAGAAGGGCTGGCAGGCATAGTGGGAGGCAGCCATTTTGTTAGCTCCACATTGGCCTAAACTACTGTGCTTACACCCAATTTTGGGGCGTATGCGTGAAAAAAGATTTGCGTTCCTGCTCCGCCACGAGTTCCTGGTCTCTTCTCTCTCCCCCACGATGCAACCTGACACAAAAATCCCTGTACCATACAAGACCTACTGTGATTTGTCATTTAATGCTATTTACAAATAACTGTATCTTACACATTGGCAAGAGTAGTTGCTCTAGTCTCCCTGATCTAAGATTTTAGATGATTTAATATTTTAGAAAAAGTAATTATTAGAAATGTATTAAAAATTTAAGCCAACTGTAAAAATTTAATCAATTTACCAATTTGAAACCTTAAGTGATTAGACTGAAGGAATATATAGTCTGAAATGGGCTCTGTGCATCAAAATTCAATCCATTTTCCCCTTTTATACATTGATTAAATAGTGATTTATAAGACTATGAGTTAATAAGAGTATATTAACACCATTCTCACCATCAAAGGTCTGTTTCCCTACCCTTACTCCCTAATACTGGAGATGAAAGTCTACTGTCCCCTGCACCCCATACCACAGAGGTTTTTACTTTGGTGCAATACTGCAAACTCAGTCCATTCATACTTTGAGTTTCTGTTTCTGTTCTTCTTTTTCAACTTCCGTTTATGAGTGGGATCATCCCATATTCATCTTTATCTTTCTGGCTTATCTCACTTAATATAATTCCTTCTAGCTCTATCCAAAAATGTGTCAGAGAAGATGTGTTGATCATTCCTAATAGCTGAGTAGTATTCCTCTGTATATATAAACAACTTTCTCACCCATTCATCTGTTATTGGACACCTGGGTTGTTTCCAGGTTTTCACTATTACAAATGATGCTGCTATAAATATAGGTGTACACATATGTTTTTGGATGGGAGTAATTGACTTTTTAGGATATATGCCTAGGAGAGGAATTATTAGGTCATAAGGAAGGTCCAGTTCTAGCCTTGTGATGCTTCTCCAGATTGCTCTTCACAGGGGCTTAACCAGTTTACATTCCCACCAGCAGTGTAGGAGGGTTTCTTTGTCCTCACAACCTCTCCAGCATTTGTTGCTGCTACCTTTTCTGATGTATGACATTCTCATAGGAGAGAAGTGGTGTCTCATTATCATCTTTATTTGCATTCTCTGACAATCAATGACTTGGTGCAATTTTTGATATGTCTGTTGGCTTTCTTTGTATCTCTTCTGTAGTGAATATTTTGTTCATATCCTCTCTCCACTTTTGAATTGGGTCAGTTGCTTTTTTGCTCCTAAGTTTGTTGAGCTCTTTATATATTTTGGTTATTAGCCTCTTGTCTGATATATGACATGTAAAGATCTAATCCCATTCTGTGAGTAGTCTCTTTCTTTTGGTAATGGTTTCTTTTGCTGTGCAGAAGCTACTCGATTTGGTATATTCCCACTGGTTTATTTTTGTTTTACTTTCAAACTTTTATTTCATGTTTTGTTACTATTCTGTTTTGGAACTTTAAATTTATTCACAATGAAAGACTGAGTCTTCTCTAATATATTTCATAATTCCATAATTATTTTATAATTACATCATAGGAGTCTTAATCCTTCACCTATTATTCCAGTATAATTATTAGTAATGCAACATTTTGTTCTGAAAGATGCCTGCATTAGATGAGATATATGAATTTTCATATTCACTGTTTTTACAAGAATATTAGGTAGGGAACTTCCTTTAGAGGACCTATAGCACCTATTCTATCTCAAAATTGCTAGCATATTCTGCCATCCTGATATGCCATCCTATTTTTTAGCAACTGTCAAGCATTATGGAAAAAAAAAAACTGTTAGTGAAATGAGGAATAAGGAAGTAATCAAAAGCATTTTCAAACCTAAAGACTGCTACTAACTTTGTTGCTTTACAAAATACCTTGTAATTAAAAAAAAATACACAGAAGTTCTTCCATTTCTAAACTGAAATTACTGTTGATTTCAAAATATTAAAAATTAAATTTTAAAATATTTTATCCAAAAATAGATACTCCAGAAACAAAAATCTAAATAACGTAATCTTTATCCAGTTACATTTACTGTTGAATTAACCCCCCAGATGTAAATATAGCTGAAATTAAATATTAATCAATAGTTTGTACCCCAACTAAATTTCTCACACAATTGAGAGAACTGCAAGATTTTGTAAAAGGAATCTTTGAACCATGTCACATAAATCAAAATGCCATTGTGACAGTGCAATTCTAGGTCATCAGTTAGTCTAAGTTACTATCTTCTGAAAGAAAATAAAATGGTTTGGAGTTCTCATTTAAATAAATTCTAGATCTGTGGTACAATTTTGGAGATGATGAATTTTCTCGGTACATCGATGTTACCATAATGATTAGGGAACTTATGAACATAGAATTTGTGGTAACCCATTTACAATTGAGAATTGAAAGATGCATTTTCAGAATCATAAATAACACTAGATACTCTCTTATCCAAGGGAATGAATAGCCAAATCCTGACCAATTGAACAAGGATTTCAATTAACTAAGACATTTACTACTAGTGTGCAGACCAGTGTGTGATTATCTTACAGTTGTGGAAACAGATCACTATAGACTTATCTCAGACAATGCAGTTTTAATCTTTGTGTTTTTCAACATTCTCACATTAAACGTGGCAAGTCAGCTTGAACCTTAAGGAGTAAGTCACAAAAATGTTACCAGTTTATCAGGAACAATAGATTAAATTGATTAAAATATTATATGGATTACTAAATTTTATCCTGAAAAACATAGTTTCTGCAAATGTTGAGAAAAACATTGAAAAGTCAAAGATATGTATTTAATGTTTATTTATATGTGAAATTAGTTTAATACTTTCTGTTTAATTTACTTAATATATTTTATTCAATAGACATTATAAAATATTCACCTTTTAAACAATTCAAGTCCATATATTTATTCACAAAAATTAACTGTGATATCTAATCTTAGATATAAAAATAATAATAAATGAAGACACTTGCCTACTGAATCTATTAGATGTTAACCAGTTATTTTTTTAAGGATAAATATTAACTATAACACAGTTAGGGTTTTTTAAATTTCTTTATTGGGGGGATTAATGGTTTACAGTCAAAAGTAAAATATAATAGGTTGTACATGCATAACATTTCCTAGTTTTCCACATAACAATTCAACCTCCACTAGGTCCTCCTCAGCCCTCATGGTTAAGAACATAAATCCTTCCCCCATAGAAACCCCAGGAGTCTTTTACTTTGGTGCAATACAAGTTCAAGTTCTGCACAATGTTTTCACTTCCGATATTATTTTTCAATTTTTGCCTATGAATGAGGTCATTCAATATTCATCTGAACATGGGCGTTGACAGGTCAAGCCATGCCCCCAGTCTGTTTCTATCTTTCCCTAGTAAGGTTAGGCTCTGTAGAGGTGAGGTTGTCTGCCCAGGGAAGTGAAGTTGGTATCATGGTAGCATCTGAAACTTGGTGACTGAAAAGCATTAAGATGTAAAATAAAACAAATTTAATACAATCCCTATCAAGATCCCAACCACACTTTTAAGAAGAATATAAGAAATGCTACAAATGTTTATCTGTAAACAGAAAAGACCTAGAATTACCAAAACCATCTTGAGAAGAAAGAACAGAACTGAAAGCATCACTGTCCCAGATCAAATTGTATTATAGGGCCATTGTCATCAAAACTGCTTGGTACTGGAACATGAATAGACACCCTGACCCAGTGGAATAGAATTGAGAGCCCAGAAGTAAGTCCCATAATCTAATCTTTGGCAAGGGTGCCCAGACTATAAATGGGGAAAGCAGAATCTCTTCAACAAATGATGTTGGAGAAAATGAATTGAGACATGCAAAAGAATGAAACTGAACCACTATATTTCACCAAACACAAAAGTAAATTCCAAGTGGATCAAGGACTTGGATGTTAGATCAGAAACTACCAAATACTTAGAGGAACGTATTGGCAGAACTCTTTTCCTCATAAATTTTAAGGACATCTTCAATGAAGTTGTCAGACTACAAAATTCAATACAAAAATCAGTGGCATTCCTTTAAGACTTGTATACTGAAAACTATGAGTCACTATTCAAGGAAATAAAAAGTGATACAAAAAAGTGAAAAACATGAATTTTCAGTATAAGTCTTTCACTTCTTTGGCTAGGTTTATGCCTGAATATTTTATTGATTTTGCTGTTTCAGTGTATGAGAACGATGTCTGGGTATCTTCTTCTTCTGACCTAGTGTTTGCTTAAAGGAATGTTACTGATTTTTGTATTTAATTTTGTAGTCTGACAACTTACTATATTGCTTGATAAATTCCAGAACCTTTCTGCTGGATTCTTTAGGTTTTTCTATATATACTATCAATATCATCTGCAGAGCGAGAGTTTTACTTCTTCTCTTCCAGTATATATTTCTTTAATTCCTTTTTCTTGCCTGATTACAAGAGAAAGTTGAATAGTAACTGTAAGAGTGTGCAGGCCTGTCTAGTACCTGATCTGAGTTGGAATACTTCCAGTTTTTCATCATTGAGTATGATGTTGGCTGAAGGTTTTCTGTACAGGGAAGGACTCCACTATCTTGAGGAATATTCCTTCTATTCCCATCTTTTGTAGTGTTTTGATCATAAAGCTATGTTGGATTTTGTCAAAGGCTCTCTCTCATCTACTGAGATAATCATGTGGTTTTGGGTTTTGTTTTTATTGATGTGGTGCCACATTGATTAATTTACATATATTGAATCAGCCTTGCATAACTGGGATAAATCTCACTTGTTTGTGGTGAACAATCTTTTTAATATGCTGCTGTATCCAGCTGGCTAGGATTTTGTTCAGTATTTTAGCATCTATGCCCATCAGAGATATGAAACTGTAGTTTTCTTTTTTGATGTGTCTCTATCTGCTTTTGGTTTCAGGGTAATATTGGCTTCATAGAAAGTGGAAGGGAGTATCTTCAATCTCTTGGAAGAAATTTCAAAGTAGAGATATTAACTGTTTTCTGAAGGTTTTGTAGAATTCATTTGTAAAGCCATCTGGTCCTAGACTTTTATTGTTGGGGAAGTCTTGATAATTGTTTCAGTTTCCTTGTCTATGATCCATCTATTTATGTTTTGTAGTTCCTCCTGGTTCAGTTTTGGAAGGTTATATGTTTCAAGGAACTCTTCCATTTCTTTCAGGTTCTCTAGCCTCATGGCATATAGTTGTCTGTAGAAACTTTACATGATATTTTGTATTTTTGTGGTCTTTTGTTCCTCTTTTTCTAAGTCTTTAAGGTGCTCAGGTAGGTTGCTTACTTGAGCAAAAAAATTTATGCTGATAATTCCAGGAACTCTAGGACTTAATAAACACATGGGTCTAACTATGTTTGGTGTCTCTGTTGTTGGTACTTTGTAAATCAAGTTATAGCATATATACATTATTAAACAGATCATTTAATTTATATTTAATATAAAAATTAAATATTTGAAGTTGCAACAAAGAAACAAAGAGAAAGATAGAAAGAAAAGAAACAACCAAATTGTCTCTCAGACTGTGAGAACTATTGTGATTATCACTGTGAAACATAAGGCACAGAATTGTGCTGACTATATTCTACAATAATATAATCCTGTAAATAACATTGAAGCACTAATAAAAAATAAGATATACATAATTTTCCATTCATCTAAGGGCTTGTTAATAAGAAAGGTCAAATATCATCAAACATAAATTGTAGCTTAAAAATATTTCTGTGTGAACTTGGACTGGAGTTGGTGTACTGCACCAAAGAAAAAGATTCTGGAAACAAAATGATGAATATAGGATGATCTCATTCACAGGCAAAAGCTAAAAAACAAGATCAGAAGAGAAAACACTGTCTGGAGGCGGAGCTACAGGGTAGCAGTAGTTGTGTTTCTCTCTTCTCCTTTCCCCAGTCAACTAGGAATATCAAAGGAGACCATCTGGGACCACAAAAAGACAGGACTTGAACTACTATGGGAACCCACCAAATCACAACTCTGCCCATATCTCCAGCTCTACCCAGTCGAGAAACTTCTCTAAAGAACAAGGAATATAAAAGATCACCAGAGACTTCAACAAGACAAGACTGGGACTAACTTCAGAACCCACCAAGTCAATGGTGAGTGAAAATATGTGTGGCTCATGGACAGAGAGGAGCCTAAGGAGAGATTCCTGGAGCTAAAACCCATATCTACTCTGGAGTGGCTGGTAACAGTCTGGCAGTTTGCCATTTGAGGACCCACATTCACTTTGTTTTACCAACAAAAAGACTGCTGAAGGGAGGAGAGAATCCCCTGAGACTCACCAAATGCAACTGTGAGTCTCCATTGCAACTGCCCTCAGAGGCTGGAGCAGCAGGGGGAAAGCTCTGTGCTGACACTGAGGGGCAGAGAACTGATAAGGAAACTCAGGAGAAGATCTACATCCTGTTGGTCTAACAGTGGGGCTATATAGTGGGAGCCTTTCCACATTGTTCTCCTGATGAGAACATGGTGAATAATTGCCTCAGAACCTACAGACTACAAACAGCACTTTTTTTTTTTATAAACTCACAGGGCTGCACAGCTTGACTCTGGCTGCTGGAAAAGAAGCTAAATTGAGCCTGGCGCACTGGATACTTGGGGTGTGAGAGTCTCTTTGCATAACTACTGTGCTATCTTTCCCCCACCTTGCTTTATCTCTTGCTCAGTTGTGGATGGTTAAGCTAAAAAACCTACTTATAGGTAAAAAGCCCTCTGGCTACCATAGCCTACAAGGAAGAAAAAAACAAAAGAGGCTTTAACAGCCACTGTGCTTCAACTCAGGGACTGAGATAACATCGAAACAACTGTTACTTTTCACATCTGTGAAGTCTTTAAGTACCTTACTTAGACACAAGTCAATCCAGGCAGGGAATCAGGCACAGTGGGTTAAGTACATGGCACAAAGCATAAGGACCAGCATAAGGATCCTGGTTTGAGCCCCTGGCTCCCCACCTGCAAGGGAGTCACTTCACAAGTAATGAAGCAGGTCTGCAGGTGTCTGTCTTTCTCTCCCCCTCTCTGTATTTCCCTTCTATCTCCATTTCTCTCTGTTCTAAGAAACAATGATGACAACAATAATAACTACAACAATAAAAAACAGCAAGGGCAATAAAAGAGAAATAAATATTGTTAAATTTTTTTTTTAAAAAAAGAAAAATACTGAGAGAAGAAGCTCATAACACACTATAATAACAGTTAAACCAAGTAGAAACATTGGAGAAATGAACCAGGACAAAAGCCTAGATAAAAGCATCCCAAAGGTAGAAACACAGAAGAATGAAATCAACATCCAAATGCTAACTGAGGAATTAGTCACAGGAGTGAGGAAAGAGTTTGAAAGAATTTTTTCAGACTTGCAGAAACAACAAGTGAGACTATGAAAGAGAGCACTAACTATCTCAAGGTACTTAGCTGAAAGCTGAAATAGCTAAGAGCATAACTAGTTGTACAAGAGAATACAGTATTAGAACAGGGTAACAAAACATCTGAGCTATAGAAAACAATAGAGGGGAGAGAGGACACAATAAGTGAGGCAAAAAAACAGAATTAGCAAGATTGAGGATAAATTAGAGAAAACTAAGAGAGAAGTAAGAGGTCTCAAAAAGAGATTAAGCAATATTGAAAACAACAACAGAGACCTATGGGATGACTTCAAAAGAAATAATGTACACATTATAGGCCTATCAGAGGAAGAAAGAGAAGGAAGGGAAGAAAGCATTCTATAGGACATATAGATGAGAACTTCTCTAGACAACATAAAGGACACAAAGGTTCAAGAAGCCCAAAGAGTCCCAAATAGAATTAACCCAGACTTAAAGACACCAAGACATATATTTAGAATGAAAAGGAATATGGATAAAGAAAAGATCCTGAAGGCTGCAAGAGAAAAACCAAGAGTCACTTACAGAGGAAAACTCATAAAATTAGCAGCGTATTTCTCTACACAAACACTACAGACCAGAAGAAAATGGCAAGATATCTACTAAGTGCTCAGTGAGAAAGGCTTTCAACCAAGAAGACTAATTTATCCTGCTATAATGTTATTCAGACTATATGGAGGCATAAAAACCTTCTCAGATAAGCAACAGTTGAAAGAATCAACTATCATCAAGCCTTCCCTGAAAGAAGTTCTGAAAGTTCTCCTATAAATAATCAGATCACCACAAGCATGGCATATATCAGAACACTCTAAATATCTACAATAATGGCATTAAAATATCTGCAATATATAATATCAATAAATTTCAATGGCCTTAATTCACCTATTAAAAGGCAGAGACTAGGAAGATAGATCAGAAAACACAACTCAACAATATGCTGTCTACAGGAAGCTCATCTAACTCAATAAGACAAACACAAACACAAAACAAAAAGATGAAAAACTATCATACAAACCAATGGGCCACAAAAAAGGGCAGGGACAGCTATGCTCATATCTGATAAGGTAGACCTTAAAATAAAATTTAAAAAGATAGATAGGGATGGACATTACTTAGTGCTCATAAGATCAATCAATCAAGAGGACTTAGTGATTATCAACATCTATGCACACATGAGAGGGCATCTAAATACATCAAACATCTACCGAAAGAGCTATAGCAATATATTAACAGCAAGACAGTACTAGTAGGGGACTTCAACACTCCACTCTCTCAACTTAACAGATTATCTATGCAGAAAATCAATAAAGAAACAAGGGAGCTAAATAAAGAGATAGATAAATAAGAACTATTGGACACTTTCAGAGTAAAAACAGTGATTTCACCATTTTTCAGCCCATCTTGGGTGGAGCTTGAAGAAATCATGTTAAGTGAAATAAGTCAGAAACAGAAGGATGAACATGGAATGATCTCATTCACAGGCAGAAATTGAAAAACAAGATTAGAAGAGAAAACACTAAGCAGAACTTGGACTGGAATTGGTGTATTGCACCAAAGGAACAGACTGGGGGGACAAGGGGGAGAGTTCAGGTTCTGAAACAGGATGGCAGAGGAGGACCTAGTGGAGGTTGTATTGTTATGTAGAAAACTGAGAAATGTTATGCATGTACAAACTATTATATTTACTGTCAACTGTAAAACATTAATTCTCCAATGAAGAAATAAAAAAAAGAGAGAGAGAAAACACTAAGCAGAACCTGGAATGGAGTTGGTATATTGCACTAAAGTAAAAGACTCTGAGGTGAGTGGGAGGGAGAGTACAGGTCCTGGAAAAGGATGACAGAGGACCCAGTGGGGATTGTATTGTTATGTGGAAAACTGAGTATTTCCATGCATGTACAAACTATTGTATTTACTGGAAGCTGTAAAACATTAATCCCCCAATAAAAGAAAAAAATATATATATAAGCACTCTGGAGTGGGTGGGGGGAAAGGGTTCACATCCTGGAACTCGATGGCAAAGGACCTAGTGGGGGTTATATTGTTATGTAGAAAACTGGAAAATGTTATGCATGTATAAACTATTGTATTTACTATCAACTGTAAAACATTAATCCCCCAATAAAGAATCAAAATTGTTTTTAAAAATAAATATTTCTGTGTGTGAAGATTTTTTTCCAAATAAAACTATAAATCTGCCTAGAATTTTCCCATAAATCTTTGATGAGATGACAGAGGTAGCAATCAAATTTTCAGTTTCTCTCAAAAGAATATGAAATGAGGGCAAAGGAGGGAGCCTGAAGTGTTAGAGCAGAAGATTTCAATACCAAAGATTCCCAGATTCAATCCTAGCACTACATTAAGTCAGAGATGAAGAGTGCTATATTGTTGTGGTTTCCATTCTTCCTTTCTCTCTCCCTCTCCCTCTCCCTCTCCCTCTCCCTCTGTCTCCATCTCTCTCTCCCTCTCCCTCTCCCCTCTCCCCTCTCCTCTTCTCTCTCTCTCTCTCTCTCTCTCTCTTCCTCTCTTTCTCTCATAAGTGCTGGGCTAGCATCTCCAGAGAGAGAAGAGACCAGGAACTCGTGGTGGAGTGGGAACACAAATCTGTATTCATGCAAATGCCCCAGAGTTGAGTGTGAGCACAGCGAGTTTAGACCATGTGTAGCTAGCAAAATGGCTGCCTCCCACTATGCACGCCAGCCCTTCTCCAGGTCGGGATGTGGGAGAAAAAGAGAGAGAGAGAGAGAGAGAGAGAGAGAGAGAGAGGAGCCAGGAACAGCAGCAGGTTTTATAGGGTAAAAATGGAAGTGGCAAGTCAAGAACAGGATTGGCTAGGAAAGGGGGTGGAGAAAACAAGGCACTCTGGGAAGGTAGAAAGCTGGTGGTGTTAATGTACCCTGCAGGCATGGGTGGGGATCTTTCAGGCAAAACAATGATTATGTAAATAGGCCATAGTATCAAGCAATGCAGGGGAGCTGGTGTAATGCCCAACAATAAGTACATAAATAATTTTAAAGAATAAAAATTAAAACTACAAGAAAGAATAATCTAATCACATTTGTTTATTTCACCATATTCTATTTTTGATTGTTTGCTTGTTTGTTTTAGTTTTGGGGTATTTTTTTAAGCAAGCATAAAAGATTTTGTTTGTCCAGAAACCTGGACTGAATCCAGTCACTCATCTGAAAAATAAAATTAAAGAGGAAAAAAAAGGGAATTTAACTGAGGTAGTACCCAAGATGATTGATCCTTGGACTTTAAATCCCCACAACTCAATCTAGGTCAGCTAAACCTTAATCTTTCATTTACAGAGTAAGTGTTTTTGAAACACAAGTACTAAGAAAAGATTTCCTGGCAAAGAATGGCGTGTTCAGTGGTTAAGTAATATGCTATAATGACATTTTGATTGTGTACTACACAATGCTATTATGTCATTATGAAAACACTAGGTAACATTTGTCAAATCTAAGAGAGGGAGAAATTTTAAAGTTGCTCCTATAATTATTGTAGAGTGAAACTTAAAATACTTTCATTTTACTCCCCAAAACAGATTTTAAGTGGTCAAAATGCCTCCTCCAAGGTTTTGTATTTAATTAGAGGGCATAAACATTGTCTTCCTCCTTTTTAAATGACAAGAAGTAGAAACAATCTCTTAATTAGAACATACCTGAGCTATTGATTATTGACACTAATTCAAAAACTACTTTTTGTCACACCCAGTGACTATCAAATTTCTTGATATGTATTTCCATTAAAATTATAGTTTATTCAGAGAATTTGAGTACTTGAATTTACAAACTAATAGTGGAAAAAGACTTTTAAAATATCTAAAATTTATAAAACTAAAGTATTATTTTTCTGAGTTATAGAATTTAAATATTGAACACTTAAAGGCTAGTGTAATAGAATGATCCTTGTTCTCTGCTCAAAGTATTCATATTCCATTTTTCTTTCTGTC
Source organism: Erinaceus europaeus (assembly GCF_950295315.1). Lineage (NCBI taxonomy): Eukaryota > Metazoa > Chordata > Mammalia > Eulipotyphla > Erinaceidae > Erinaceus > Erinaceus europaeus. The sequence goes on from NC_080169.1 coordinate 33,164,268, forward strand.
ATCACCATGCTTTCACTGTTCCAAGCTGACTTTTTAGCTGGAAAAAGTAAAACTGAAACAGAGAGAAAGGGAGAAAGACCTTATAGTATAGAAGCATCCTTCAATGCGGTGAGAGCCAGGCTTAAACCTTGGTCTTATTCTTTGTAATGCAGGTGTACTCTCAAGGTCAGCTATTTTGACAGACCTATACTTCACTCATACTGATTTAAAGTTCTCCTTACTCTCCTCCTCCCTAAATTTTTTATTAGACTTCTTAGAGGACAGAGGAGATAACATACAGGCTTTGCTCAGACTTTCATGCTTGGGGTTCTAAATTGAATCCTCAGCACCACCAAAAGCCAGAGTTGATCTTTGCTCTTGGTAAGGAAAAAAAAAAAAGGAAGAAGGAATGATAAGAATTCTTTGTTTTTGTTGTTTTGTTGCCAGGGTTTTTTTGTTTCTACCCTAGTGTTGAACACCTGTGCCATTCCATCAGTCTCAGCATTTTTTTCTGTTTTTTTTTTTTTTTTTTTAATTATTGATTTCTTCTTCTTCTAGCGTTTGCCCTTCTTCCGTAGCCAGTCAACAGCGTCAGGTTGAGCCTGATGTAAAGTTTCGAGACCTCCTTTGAATCTGGAGAGGTGGCAGTCGTTGACTATGTGGGTCATAGTCTGTCTGTAGCCGCAGGGGCAGTTCGGGTCGTCTCTGGCTCCCCAGCGATGGAACATAGCGGCGCACCGGCCATGATCCACAAGACTATAGGATAACAGGGGCACAATTCCTCACAGTTCCCACCACTAGAGTTCCATATTCCATCCCCTACTTTGGAAGTTTTCCTATTCTTTAGCTGTCTATGAGCATGGACCCAGGATCATTATGGAGTGCAGAAGGTGGGAGGTCTGGCTTCTGTAATTGTTTCTCCACTGGATATGGGCATTAGCAGGTTGATCTATACTCCCAGCCTGTTTCTATCTTTCCCTAGTTGAGCAGGGCTTTGGAGAGGTGGGGTTCCAGAGTACATTGGTGAGATCCTCTGCCCAAGGAAGTCAGGTAAGCATCATGGTAGCATTTGTAACTTGCTGACTGAAAAAGATATTAAGATATAAAGCAGAACAGATTGTTTAATAATCAGGAATATAAAGGAAAGAATATAGCAGATCATATTTGGGGATCTCCACATTGAAAAAGGCTAGGAAGTCTATTTTAGGTTTATTACAAGGGGCCAATGATTCCAAGGGTGTTGGTGGTACAGTGGTAAGCATAGCTGCCTTCCAAGGGGCCCATGACTTGAATTTTTGCCTGAACCTGGCAGCTAACATGCAGGAGAGCTAAAGGTATAGTCTGGGGAGATGGTGTGAGAGTTGGGAATAAGGCTAAATTTTTCCTGGATCAGGGAAAAGCTGAATATGGGAAAAGTATATAAATATTGTTAACTGTAAATGCCATCAATTTAATCTGGGGCCCATATTCAGCACAGGAGCCTGTGTAATCTATGCATACCTGTATGTCTGAGTTTGCATTCTGTGGTCATAGCTAGGAAAATTCCAGGCTGTGCTCATTATAGGACATGTCTTTCTCTACTAGCAGAGTATATTGACCCAACCTCCCTTCAGGGAATTGGGTAGTCCCTACCATTGTTGATCCACATTAAGGGCAAGGTCCTGTAGAGGCCCACAAGAGGGATTATGATATTGTTCATCGAAGTCAAGGTCTATCATGTATATGTGGGAATCCCAGGATTCCCTGACTACGGTCCCAGACGATGGAGTGGCCTGTTAGTGACCAAAAGGGCCATCATTAAAGTATGCCTGTTTTTTATCCTTATCCAGCTTTTGTAGTTCTTACTTTGTTTCACAAAGTTAGCCTTGGAGTGAGCGAGGGAAGCAAAATAGGAATTAGGTGAGGAGAGTATTTAGGTCTAAGGAGAAACTATTTGATTAAGTACTTTTTAAAGACAGTATAAGAGAAAGGGAGAGAGACAGAGATAGAAAGAGGAATGACACTACAATACTGCTTCAGCAAATGAGTGGTATTCCATGTGGTGGCTGGGAACTAAAACCTAGGTCCAGGAATATGCATGGTAAGTTTGCTCTCTTCCTGGTGAGCTATATCCAGATCCCTGATAAAACTTCTGAAGTAAATAATACACTGTCTCTATGGATAATCAAAAAGTATCAAGAGCTCGCTTTGTTGATAGTCATGAAAAGAAAATAAGGGGGAAATGTAGCTGTCTAAGGGAACAATAGTTCCTTAGCCAGCAAATAAAAGTTACAGATAAAGCACATAAATATTATGATTATATGAATTTCTCACAAAAGAAAAAAATCAATTTTAAAGGAAACTACTTTAGAAAGTATTCCTTCCGTTTTTAAAGTTGATCATTAGATGAGATAAAACTTTGAAAAGAAAACATGAGGTGTGGGGTTACACATGGGTCACACATAAGTAACACATAATTCTAAATGGAAATGCAATTCAGAGAAAACCCAGAAACCCAAATAAGCACCCTATAAAGTAACAGGTGGCACACTTTCCTGTATTTTTCAGAGTTTTGGGGAATTAGAGGCTGTTCTTTAAGGTCAAGACTAGCTAACATGAAAACAAAATGCCATTGCCTACATGAATCCCTCTAGTACTGAACCTATAGGCCATCAACACCCTCCTGAGTTATTATTTTAATTTCATATACAGGCCAGTTGATTGTTAATATTTCCTATGAAGTGATACAGTGTGCTACGTATTTTATTAGCATTTATTACTATAATAGTATTTTGAAATGACTGTAGCAATTTAAAAAATCATTTAGCATGAGATCATTTCTTGAAAAATAAAATCTGATACATATTCAGTTAATGCATATTTTACCTAATTTTTTAAAGACATAGCAGAAAAATATTATACATACATGTTTTATCTACAATATCTTTACTCTTACAAGTACAATACCTTTACTCACCAGTGAAATATTTAAAGACCTATGAAACAAACAGATATGTGCATTTTACACAATTGATTTAGTATCCTACCTCCAAGGTAAGGTATGTGCAGTTATTGTAGTTTTTGTTGAAAGTATCTCAATGACATTAAAATTATTGAGTCTAGAAAATGATCTATAGGAAAAGGATGATAGTCTTGAGTTCTGTTATAAACTCTGTATCCCAAGAAAGACATTTAAGCTTCCAAGGTCTTTGATTTGATCACTGATGTCATATCTTTTCTTGGTCTTATAAATTTATATTGTTTTGTGTCTATTTGACTACATGTATTTTTTATCAATAAGTCAATAAAAATCTAAAAGGTGAAATTTTTGTCTAGTCAGTGAAAATCATTGTCAAAGTTCAGACCAAAACTGAACTCCAAGTTCAACTGCATAATCCTAATTGATCAACAAACCAAAATGCCAAGAAATGAATGCAGTATTTTTTGGAATAAAATTGAATGAAAATTCCCATATTGTTTCCTTGAAAAACATCACTGATTGCTGATTTTCAAACATGTTGAAGCTGAAATCAAATTAGGTCTATGATAACCACCTGAGTTTGCTAGAATAAATGTCTGAAGAATGCCATCAGATTCCTCTAGAAATTTTTATCTGTTTTTAGTTTACACAAAACTTGCCAAACTAAACTCAGTCAGTCCTGCTTCTTTGAACTTTTAATTTATTGACGCCTTATCTGTCTGAAAATAAGTGCACATGTTTACAAAGTCCACTAATTGTGAATTTATTATGTTATTCTATTTGATAGTTATAGGCAGATACAGACATATTTTAAAAGTACAGGCATTGTTCATTTTTAAAAATCAAATTATAATGTGAAAATGTACATGAATGGCAAAAGATAACAGGCTCGCATAAATTTGTGAATTTTTCCATACATTAGCTTTATGAAATAAAAAATGAAAATAGAAATATTTTAGCATTTTAACAACTGATTACTATTGCCTTTTCATAAAGAAAAGAAAAAGAGATTTGAAATTCAGGTTGTCATCTGTGAACTTCACTCTAAGGGCCCAATAGTATGGTTCTTTCTTGAACCAAAAAATTTTAGAAAGAATATTAAATGTAGTTATAGAATTTCATGGGAGAAAAAAGCAATTATCAGCATGTAAACAAGGAAAAGCAGATAACTTGAACAGATCATTACCAAAGAGAAGGCTAGGGGAAATAATTATTTTAAGAAAAAAAAAAAAAAAAAAACTCCAGGAGCCTGGTGGTGGCGCACCTGATTGAGTGCACATGTGACAATGTGCAAGGACCCAGGTTCCAGCACCCAGTCCCCACATGCAGGGGGAAAGCTTTGAGAGCAGAGCAGTAAAGCAGCTCTGCAGATAGTCTCTCTGTCTCTCTCCCTGTCTCTGCCTTCCTTCTTGATTTCTGGCTATCTCCCTCCAATAAATAAAATTAACTTAATTTTTTTAAAATGTGGAAAACTGGGAATTTTTACACATGTACAAATTATTGTATTTACTGTCAACTGTCAAACATTAATCCTCCAATAAAGAAATAAAATTAAATAAAACAGGAAAAAAAGAAAGAAAAAACTCCAAAAACAGAAATTGTATTTATTTATTTTTGCCAATTCCCCTTAGAGCTACAAAAAAATGCATATTATGTTATGATACTCTTAATTTTTCTCAGCACATAGCCAGATCTTCAAATGATAACTTGGTTTTCTCTAGAGGTGGCTCAGAAATGTTAAGCATGCATGGTTTGTATGTGTGAGGTCCTGGGTTCTGTCCGGAGCCCTTGGTGACAAAGAAAAACAGCATAAATAGATATTGGATATAATAAATAGATAGATATAAGGAATAAATAGATATAAGGAATAAAAGTCTTTTCTTGGGTTAGATATTTGAGAAATAATAAAGTTACATTTTCATCTCTGTACTGATCACTTACTTACAAACATGAAAAATGGGAAAAAATAAATGTGACAGACATTTACATTTTAATGTGAAAGGAATGATAAGAAATGCACTAATCTCATTAAAAACATCAATAAAAAACAGAAAAGTCAGAGAAGAAATATAAAATGTAAAAATATTCTAGCAATGTTCTTACTTATAAAATGCATGTGTAAATATTGGTACATGATTTACATACTGCATGACTGTAGTACCCTAGGAAACTTTGCAAAGTATATCAAGACCATATATATGTGTTCGCACTCTTTTGAAGGCAGTGTACTAAATCAGTACTGCATTAAGGTACAGAAAGACTACTCAAATTGTAATATAAAGAAAGAGAGAGAGAAGAAAGAAATGAAAAAGAAAGGGTTGACTCTTATAGATGAGAATTCTAGTAGTACTCAGGTTTACTCTCAGTGCTCCAATTTTTGTTATGAGCCTCTCTTTCTCCATGTCAAGTCATTTTTCAACTATGGTACTTTCTGTTCCCCTCTCTTTTTAAGCAACTTCTCTCTTAAATTAAAAGATGCAGCATGAAATTTACATTCTAACCAACTGTGCGAACAAGAAATATACTAATTATTTTCTGTAAATTCCCAAGATTACATCCCATCGGCAGAATCAGAATAACTTGTTCCTCATTGGATTAATCACTATGATCAGGAATTGCTTTCACATTATGACACAGTAGCACGGTGTGACTAACATCCTGACTAAACCAGTGCTTAAACTGCAGGAATGGAGATTAGGGGAGGTGATTCACTAGTGGAAAATCCGGGTGCTATTTTAAGAAAAAAAAAGGAAATGGATTTTATGCACATAAAGATAATAGATGTCTGCCAATTTAACTTCTAGAAATCTAGTCTTGAAAAAAAAAATTAAAAGAAAATGAAATGGAAAACACAAAGTGAGACTTGGACTGATTTATTGCAACCAGAGCAAAGAAAGAGGGAAAGGGGTTGGGTAGAGGGGCTATGGGGCCCCCGCTTATGGTAGTGAGCAAAAAACTTAGATTGGGAGAGGTAGTGTTTTGTGGACACCTGTCAAGGGTAGATAAAATATGTATTCATGAATCAATAGTTGAGCTGCAAACCATTAACCACATAAAGTACAAAAGAAAAAACTGAAAGAAAATACTAAGAATTGTGGTACACATTTTAAATAACATATTTGTTTCTTATAACTCTAAAATTAAAGAAACAATAAGGAAATGACTAAACTTCAGTACAAATGTTTTATTATAAAACTATGAATACTATATATGTAGTATATTAAAGTATATACTAATATGCATGGCACACATATGCATATATACACATAAGTGCCACCATTGGGAATATGAAATAATATTTTTAAAAGTAGAACAAAAAAATCTCTATAAAATGCAGATTCCTTCTGACACCTACAACACTGGTGAAAATGTTAGTGTTTTGCTATCTTCCCCTCTGTCTCTTTCTCTTTTATCTATTTGAAAAAGTTAGCCTGGAGCAGTAAAGGTTTGGTAATGACAAAAAAAAAAAAATCAACATATATTATATTGGAGTTTTGTAAATATCTGAAGTTGCCTTAAATAAAAGAAATTTCCTTTTTATGTTTTTTAAATATTTTATTATCTTTATTTATTTATTGGATAGAAACAGCCAGAAATTGAGAGGGAAAGTGAGATAGAGAGACAAAGAAAAACCTGCAGCCCAGTTTCACCACATGTGATACTTTTCCCCTACAGATGGGGGGACTGGGGGGTTCACACCTTGGTCCTTGCACATTGTAACATGTGGGCTTAACTAGGTGCAACACCACCAGGCATTAAAATAAAAGAAATTTGAACAAAACAAAAGAACTACACTTTGAATTTCATGCATATGCAACAAAGTATACTTGAGGCAATCTTTTGGCACAATTTAGTTTTTATCAAATAGAAAAATTCTGAAAGGGCTTTAGAATGTTGTCAGTTGGTAATAAGCAAGATAATACTTACCATGCTTTAGTAGCCTCAAGTCATAAAAAATACCTTTTTTTAATTGAATTATGAATGACAATTCCATTGGATAATAGGGGTACATACAGTTCCACACAATTCCCACCACCAGAGTTCTGCATCCCATCTGCTCCATTGGGTGCTTTCCTACTCTTTATCCCAGGATCATTATGGACTGCAGAAGGTAGAGGACTGGCTTCTGTAATTGCTTCTCCACTGGACATGGGAGTTAGCAGGTCCATCCATACTTCCAGCCTGTTTCTGTCTTGCCCTACTGGGGCAGGGCTCTGGAGAGGTAGGGCTTCAGGACACATTGGTGAGTTTGTCTGTCCAGAGAAGTCAGGTTGGCATCATGGTAGCATCTGCAACTCAGTGGCTGAAACAGCATTAAGATATAAAGCAGAACAAATTCTTTAATAATCAGGAACCTAAAGGCAAGAACAGAGCCTAGATGAGATTTGGGTTCTCCATTTTGGGACTTTATCTAAAATAAAATACGATTTGAAGATCATCATGAATCACACCAGGCAACTCCATTGATGGTGAAGAGTTGCTGTGCTATCTCTGCTCACTGATTGTCTGCCTCTTTCTTGCTCTTTCTCTCCCTAAATAAACAGAGAGAGAGAGGGGGAGAGGGAAGGAGGAAGGCAGAGATAGAGAGATAGAGAGAGAGGAATTAGGCCTTGTAGGCAATTCAACAGTTTGCTTTTTTGTTTTTGTTCTTTTTACCAGAGTGGGAGACAAGTCTAGCAGATGGAGACTTGTCTAGCAGATGGAGACAAGTATAGCAGATGGAGACTTGTCTCAAGTGGCCTCCCCCAGGGCTCTGTTCTGGCTCCTACACTATTTAATATTTACATCAATGACCTTCCAGAAACTTCTTCAAGGAAGTTCATCTACGCCGATGACATCTGCTGTGCAACTCAGGCATCCAAGTTCGACATCCTCGAGGAAACACTCACGAAAGACATGTCTCTGATATCTGATTACTGTAAAAAATGGCGACTAATCCCTAGCACAGCAAAAATGGTATCATCTGTTTTCCATCTACACCATGCCTCGGCCTCGCGTGAGCTTAATGTGCAGCTTGACGATACGAGAATCCGGCACGAAGCCCAGCCAGTCTATCTTGGCGTTACTCTAGATCGCACCCTGTCATTTCACGAACATCTCATAAAAACTGCAGCAAAAGGGATTTGGGCAGTGGCGCAGTGGGTTAAGCGCACGTGGCGCAAAGCGCAGGGACCAGCGTAAGGATCCTGGTTGGAGCCCCCGGCTCCCTACTTGCAGGGGAGTCGCTTCACTGGCAGTGAAGCAGGTCTGCAGGTGTCTATCTTTCTCTCCCCCTCTTTCTGTCTTCCCCTCCTCTCTCCATTTCTCTCTGTCCTATCCAACAACAAAGCAACATCAACAATGGCAATAATAACCTCAACAAGGCTGCAACAACTAGGGCAACAAAAAGGGGGAAAAAATGGCCTCCAGGAGCGGTGGATTCATGGTGCAGGCACCGAGCCCAGCAATAACCCTGAAGGAGAAAAGAAAAAAAAAAAAAACTGCAGCAAAGGTGGGCGCGAGGAATAACATCATTGCAAGACTGGCCAGCTCCTCATGGGGCACGAGCGCTTCCACACTACGATCATCCTCTCTGGCATTATGCTATTCCACTGCAGAATACTGTGCCCCAGTATGGTTCCGTAGCCCCCATGTCCACTTGGTCGATTCCAAATTATATTCCTCCATGAGGATAATTTCTGGAACCATTCGTTCCACCCCGGTTCCATGGCTGCCAGTTCTTAGCAACATCGCCCCGCCAGATATTCGTCGGGATGCGGCATCATCTAAGTTCATTTCCCACGTCTATGCTCGTCTGGACCTGCCAATATACGCGGACATCTTCGCCCACCCTGTCCAACGCTTGACGTCTCGTCATCCAATCTGGTCTCCTATGCCTACACTGATCTTCTCTGTTCCAGACTCTTGGAAACAGAGTTGGCAGTCAGCTGAGGTAAAGAACAAACACCTCATCACAGACCCATGCAAGCGTCAACCCGGCTTTGACCTAAGCACTTTATGATTGGACCCTCCTCAATCGCTATCCATGGCCGGTGCGCCACTATGCTCCATCGCTGGGGAGCCAGAGACGACCCGAACTGCCCCTGCAGCTACAGACAGACTATGACCCACATAGTCAATGACTGCCACCTCTCCAGATTCAAAGGAGGTCTCTGAAACTTTACATCAGGCTCAATCTGATGCTGTTGACTGGCTATGGAAGAAGGGCAAATGCTAGAAGAAGAAGAAACAGAGCAATCATCAGCTTTAGTTATGTAGATGGAGGGTGGCTGGGGTGGGAGGATTGAATCTAGGACTTCAGAGCCTCAGGCAGGAGAGTCTCTTTACATAACCATTATGCTATTTACCCCTCCCCCCACCCTAGGTCACTCAATAGAATTCCACATGTTGATGACTTGAATTCATTCCCCAGAACATTTTTTTTTTTTTAAGAATAAAGAAGTCTGAAATAAACTGCTTTAGAAAAACATTAGAATTCAAATTTAAGACCCATGACTTCTGTCCTTCACTTATAAAATTCCAATCACCCTGTGACTCTGTACCAGTCACCATTTCTCTCTTCTCCCACCCTCTGTGGCTCCTAAGGAAGTGTGTACAGAATATCAGTTCACCAGTGCACAATTCCTTTGCTCTTGCTTTGACCTTGTAGAAATTCAAGACCCAAGACAAGAGCCTGTTTCTTTACCCAAATTACTAGTGCTCACTTAAAACTCTTGGCCAGCTGAGAATGTAGCTTGTCCCCCAAAGGGTAGGAATGTATTAAGCACCCTATAAAAGCTATTTTTAAAGTTTTATTTAAGGAACAGCAGCTGGAGAATAAAGAAAGAAAAGGCAAAACACAATTCCTTTATTACCATACTATAATCTCTCACATTCACCAATCTCACATGGCTCCTTGTGAGAATTGCATAAATATAAATGTTTTTGGTCTGCAAAAGTAGAAACTGTAGAAATCCAGGAATGAAAGATACAGAATAAGTTTGCTTGATCAGACCCATATAGTTGTTTTGTTTTATTATATTATAGCAATTTGATAACTGGCTTAGAAGTTTTCATTGGATTTGGAGACAATAGTTTGAAAACTTAAGGAGATATTAAAACACCATCACATATAATGAGTTCCTTACTACTTGGAAATTGTTTCCAATCAGCACACTGCAAATGTTAATAATGTTTTCTAGCTGTTTCTAGGTTCTGTAAATCATTTTGAGCTATGTAGAAAATAAATTGGGCATACTGAAATAATATGGAATAAATTAATATTAATCTAGTCTACATTTCATTACTCTCTCTCTGATTTATTTTTAAATTAACCTCCTATTTTACTCAAATTTATCCTTTTTTTGTTTGTGCCTCCAGGGTTATCGCTGGGGCTCAAGTGCCAGCAACAGTAATCCATTGCTCCTGGCAGCCATTTTCACATTTTATTCAATAAGACAGGCAGAAATTTAAAAAAGAGGGGGACAGAGAGGAACTGAGAAAGATAGACACCCGCAGACCTGCTTCACCACTTGTAGTGGGTCCCCCTGCTGGTATGGAGCTGGGAACTCAAATCTGGATCCTTTTGTGGATCCTTGTGTTTAGTACTGGGTGTGCCACCGCCTGATCCCCTCCAATTTTATCTTTTTTGTATTAGATTGTATTAATATTCCCTGAAAGGAGTAGAAGATGGTGGTAAGCATTTTACTTGATTCCAGTGTACTCTGCACCGCTATAGAATCTGAACCTTCTTGTAAAAGCTGGTGTGACAGATTTTTCTTTTCTTTTCTTTTCATTTCTTTTTTTTCCCAGAGCTCTGACTTATGGTGGTACAGGGGATTGAACCTGGGACTTTGGAGCACCAGGCATTAGAGTCTGTTTGCATAACCATTATGCTACCTACCCTCTGCCCAGTATTTATCTTTTTGAGGCACCTGGCAGTTGGGGCATGTTTGACTTCAATTATTATATTTGTTATTGATTTTTTTAATTACAATAATGCAGTGAAATTTTTAAATTCATCTTAGTTCAATAAGATTCAGCTGTGTATGAAAGAGTTCTTACCTCAAGAAACTTGTATTATTGTATACAACATATCTGTGCATGCATAAAACTGAAAGCATTGCATGCAGCATGCTATAAGGCTTAGGCAGAGGGACTGCTCAGTGGTGCACTTGACTGAGCATACATATTACCTTGTACAAAAAAAACAGGTTCAAGCCCCCAATGGCCCCTACTTGCACAGGGAAAGTTTCACAAAAGTTGAAGCCTTGCTTCAGGTGTCACGCTGTCTCTCTTCATCTCTGTCTTCTTTTCCTTTATCGATTTCTTTTGATCCTGTCAAATAAATAAATTAGTTAATTAATTATATATTTAAAAGGAAGGGGAATACATCACATCTGATTGAAAATGAACCCCCCAAATGACTGAAGAAAAGGCACAGGTATACAAATAAATTGGGTTGAGTTTAGCTTCATTAACTGCTATGTGTCTGAAAACAAGCAAATAGCCTCAGGGACCCCCTAGTTACAATGGAGGATAATAAGGACTTGGTTCTACAGACAGGGACTACGGCCATATGGTGAGAAAAGTCAAAGGATGTGGCAGAAAAGAGACACAAAAAGACCCAGGTCATGAACTTCTGACCTTCTACCTCCAACTGGATAAAATGTGGCCATTCTGGGAGAAAAGGCAACTGAGTTGAGTTAAAAGAACTACTGCTTTGTATTGTGCAATAAAGGAGAATTTTTGCTTTTTCAAGGAACAGGTGAGGGGCTAAGGAGTTAGCATAATGGTTATGCAAAATATTTCATGACTGAGATTGAAAGGCCTCAGGTTCACACCCCAATCCCACCACAAGAGCTAAGCAGTTTAGAAAAAAATGGACAGGGTTTGGAGTATTATACCAAAGTAAAAGATTCTGGGGAGCCAGGTGGTGGCACACCTGGTTAAGCACTCACATTATAGTACGCAAGGACCTAGGTTCAAACCCCTAGTCCCCACCTGCAAGGGAAAACTTCACAAATGGTGAAGCAGGGCTGCAGGTGTCTATCTATGCCCCTATCTCCCCTTTCTCCCATACACTTCTCAACTTCTCTATGTCTCTATCTAATAATGAGTGTATGAACTTTTTTTTAAAAGACTCTGGAGAGGGATACGAAGGTAGATTTTAAGCTCCTTTGAGAGTGAGGGGGAGGGACATAGCTCTATGGAGGTGGGAATGGTGTTAATCTACACTCCTATTAACCTGTAGTCTTATAAATCACTAATATGTTGGGAGAAAGAGACTGAATGTCTTCTTTAACTTCGTAGATTTCAGTTTTGAGTTTATATTCCTTTAGTCTACATATCTAAGGTTTCAAATTTGTTGAATAAAAGAATTTGGACACTGGGTTTAAATTGTTTTTTGTTTGGTTGGTTGGTTTTGCTTACCAGAGCACTGGTCTGCTCTGATTTACAGTGGTGTATGGGACTGAACCTGGAACTTTGGAGCCTAAGGCATGACAGTTTGTTTGCAAAACCATTATACTATTTAACCCCCCCCCCCACGGGCTTAAATTGTTAAAGCATTTCTAATGGCTTTTTTAAAAATATTTTATTTTATTTATTTATTCCCTTTTGTTGCCCTTGTTGTTTTATTGTTGTAGTTATTATTGTTGTTGTCATTGTTGTTGGATAGGACAAAGAGAAATGGAGAGAGGAGGGGAAGACAGAGAGGAGGAGAGAAAGACAGACACCTACAGACCTGCTTCACCACCTGTGAAGCGACTCCCCTGCAGGTGGGGAGCCGGGGTTCGAACCGGGATCCTTATGCCGGTCCTTGGGCTTTTTTTTTTTTTTTTTTTAATACCAAAGCCCTTGTAATCTTAGACCAGGTAGATCAGAAGCAACCGGTCCTGTTGGTATCTAAGATATAGTTATCTGTAAACAGCATTAAATGACATAAAGGTCTAGTATGTACAGTCAATCCTAACCATTAGATTTTTTAAAGTAAGCCAAGTTCTCAAATAACTTGGTTATAATAATAATTATCAACTGCCATCTTAAACTCTAACACATTAAGGGACCTTCTTTATTCACTTTAAAATCTGTATTTCTCCTAGTCTTGGAACCTTTGGACTTTGCTTGTATTTCTTCATGCTTTTCCTCTTGATCTTCTCCCCTGTGATACTGCCTCTGCTGACTTCAACTAAATCGATGTTACCAAGTGCCTCCACACCATGTCTTACTCCGACTACATCCAGAGATGCCAAACCTGAGATATCAACCCTGCAACTCCAATAATCTGATGAGATCTTTCCTAATTCATTTCAAGTGGCTCATTCCTTGTGGTCCAGGAGGTGGCGCCACGGATAAAGTGTTTGACTCTCAAATGGCGCATTCCCTAACAAAGTTACAGACTCTGGATATATAACAGGGCCTAAGGGACAGGGTATGCACCTTTTCCTTAAAAACACATACCTCAAAGTAAAAGTACTCAGTAATCTACTGTAAGTAGACTTAGACTCAGTAAGTTCAGCAAACAAGTAGAAAGATCTATGGAGGGAGTCTGGCGGTAGTGCAGCAGGTTAAGAGCAGGTGGAGCAAAGTGCAAGGACCAGCATAAGGATTCCAGTTATAGGCCTGGCTCCCCACCTATAGGAGGTTGCTTCACAAGCAGTGAAGAAGGTCTGCAGGTGTCTGTCTTTCTCTCCCCTCTCTGTCTTCCCCTCCTCTCTCTATTTCTCTCTGTCCTATCCAACGACGACGACATCAATAACAACAGTAATCATCACTACAACAATAAAACAAGGGCAACAAAAGGGAATACATAAATATTTTTAAAAAGACCTAAAGAAGACACCATAAGGTAACTTATCAAATATTTACTATTTACACCTAGAAACCACCTCTCCTATCCCCCACTTCACTTTCCTCAATCACTTAAACTCAGATAAAGAAACTGTCACTGTTTAAGAGTTTAAAAGTCGGGAGTCAGGCAGTAGCACAGCGGGTTAAGCACACATGGTACAAAGCACAAGGACCAGCCTAAGAGTCCCGGTTTGAACCCTGGCTCCCCACCTGCAGAGGGGTGGCTTCACAAGTGGTGAAGCAGGTATTCAGGTGTCTTTCTCTCCCCCTCTTGTCTTCCCCTGCTCTCTCCATTTCTCTCTGTCTTATCCAAGAACGACAACATCAATAACAATAATAACTACAACAATAAAACAAGGGCAACAAAAGGGAATAAATAAATAAATATTTTTTTAAAAGAGAGTATAAAAGTTTAGAGATGGCCTTTTTGGTCAATTCCAAGCCACTCATCATCTGGAGCACTAACTAGTCAGGGAATCTTTGTGTTCCCACATATATATGATGAGCTTAGACCTCTAACAGATCTCTTTCTTTCATCCGGAATATCATCATAAGCCCTTTTGTGGGCCTCTCTAGGACCTTGCCCTGTCTGTAGAGCAGTAATTGTAGGGACTGCCCCAATCTAAGAAGGGAGGCTGGGTTAACTAACTATGCCACTCAAAGAAGACTGGTCCTGAAATCAGTACAGCCTGGAATGTTCCTAGCCATGACCATGGACTGACTGTGAGCCTAGACTGACAGGGACTCAGAGCACAGGCTCCTGTGCTAAATGCAAAAATATATAGGTTCTAGATCAGATCAATGGGGTTAACAGTTAATAGTGTTTATATATTCTTGTATTTGGGTGCTACTCTCTGCCCTAATCCAGCTTTCTAGTATTATTCTCAACTCTGACACCATCATCCCAGACAATATTTTTAGTCCACCTGCATGCTAGTTATTGGGCTTAGGCAAAGACACTTAAAAGTCATGGGCCACATGAAACATACCTAAAAAAGACTTCCTAGCTTCCTCCCACACGAAGACCCCTAGTTTCATTTGCCCTAGCCCCACCTTTGGGTGCCTATTTATTGAACAATTTGCTTTATATCATAATACCTGTCAGCCACCTAGTTGCAGATGCTACCATGATGCCATCCTGACCTCCCTGGACAGACAACCTCACCAATATGCCCCAGAACCACACCTTTCCAGAGCCCTGCCCCACTAGGGAAAGACAGAAATAGGCTAGGGATATGGATCAACATGTCAATGTCCATGTTCAGTGGAGAAGCAACTATAGAAGCCAGACCTTCCACCTTCTGCACGTCATAAATAATTTTGGCCCATATTTCCAGAGAGAGAAAAAGAATAGGGAACCTTCCAATAGAGGGAGCACAGAAGTCTGATGTTGAGAACTATGTGGCATTGTACCCCTGTTATCTTACAATCTTGTTAAGCATTAATAAGTCACTAATAATTTCTTTAAACAAAAGATGTTTATTTGATTGATTTTACCAGAGCACTGTTCAACTCTTGTCTTATGGTGGTGCTAAGTATGGTTTTAGCTTTCATTGATCACTGCATCATGTTTCTGTTGATGGGGCAAAGGATTGCAGAAAAGGACAACCATCTGCAGATGACCTTGAGGAACAGATAGACTATTGACAGAATATGAGCAAATAGCACAAGCAAAGATAGCAAGTGGGAAAGCACAGAGCATGTTCAGTAAATAGCAATCTCTCATTAGCATGGGAAGATGAACAGTAATTTCGTAGAGAAAGAGGTTGCAGACCGGAGTCTATGCTTGACAGCTGTTTGACCTAATAAGCTACATAAGTCCTCTAAACCTCTTTTCTCTTTTTAAAAACTGAACTACTATCAATCTGGGAGATGGTTCACATGGTAAAGTATTGGGGGCCTGGTGCATGATGACAGAAAAAGACAAAAGTTGGGGATGGGCATGGTGTGCAGACATCTGTCATGGGGAAATGAGAAATTGTACTCTGTGTCAACAACTACTATGTAAAGAAGATAAAGCATGTAACATCAATAAATATCTTTATTTTTTAGGTAGAAAGTAGAAAATGTATGCTAAGACACATGATATAATAAAATACTGCATGTGTTCAGATTCGGGTCCACAAAAGCTGGTGTAATTTTGAAAAAAATTCCTATGCCATCTTGTGTGGAAAATTATGTTTTCCACAGAAATTATTTAGTCTGAAGTTTATAGGTAATAGAAACATAAAGACCTTGTACATTGATAATCACATCAATAATTATTAGGCCTTGTATCTTCTTACTTGCCCCCTATTAAAGAAAGGAAAAGCAATAGTAAATGTAGAGAGGGGAAAACACATTAAGAGAGCAGAAAGACATGGCACTGACATTAATGGAATATAAAATAATGAAGAATGAACTGTATTGTGACAGCTGCCTTGTAAATCATCATATCAGCCATTAAAGTAAGTAAAACAAAAAAAGTGAATATCAAGTTATATGGTATAAAACCTAGTTGATTTAATTTATGTGTTTGTGTCAATTAAAATCTTCTAGGTATCCATACTTAAGAGGATGAGGAATAAAAAAGAAATGCTCTTTTATTTTGATAATATTTTTTATTAGTGATTTAATAATGATCAACAAGATTGTGGGATAAGAAGGATACAATTCCATACAATTCCCATCACCAGAGTTTCATATACTCTCACCTCCATTGGAAGGGACCCTAGTCTTTATCCCTCTGGGAGTATGAACCAAAGATTTTTTTTTTCTTTTTCTTTTTCTTTATTGATTTAATAATGACTGAAAAGACCGTAGGATAAGAGTGGTACAATTCCACACAATTCCCACCACCAGAGTTCTGAATCTCATCCCCACCATTGGAAGCTTTCCTATTCTTTATCCCTTTGGGAGTATGGACACAGGATCATTATGAGGTGTAGAAGGTGGAAGATCTGACTTCTTTAATTGCTTCTCTGCAGGACATGGGTGTTGGCAGGTCGATCCATACTCCCAGCCTGTTTCTATTTTTATTCTAATTCCACTTTTGTAGATGAATGATCTGGCTCCCCACCAGCAGGGGAGTTGCAGCAACCCAAAATAATAATAAAGAAAAAGTTATAAACATGGGGCCAGACAGTGGCACACCCACTAGTGTGACTTGCTACCGTGCACAAGGATCCTGGTTCAAGCCCTGGTCCCCACCTGCAGGGAAGGTTTCAGAAGCAGTGAGGTAGTGCTGCAGGTATCTATCTTTCTCCCTTCCTCTATATGTCCCCCTGCCCACTCAATTTCTCTCTATCTCTAGCCAGTAAATAAAATATTAAAAAGTGTTTTTAAAAAGTCATAAACAGGACATATCATAAACAGTAGCATATCGGGTACAGGCCCTGGCTTAGTGTCTGATGCCACTATATGCTAGAGTTTAGTTTAGTTTAGTTTAGTTTAGTTTAGTTTAGTTTAGTTTAGTTTAGTTTAGTTATTTAGTGTTCTGTTGCCTCTCATTAAAACAAAAGTATTATCGATGTAGAAGCACACAGATCTCTTTGGGTAAGGGTTTTGTGTTCTTTGAATAAATTTCTAGGAAAGGAAATGCTAGATCATAGGGTAGATAGACTTCTAGTGTTCTGAGGAAACTCCAGACTGTTTTCCATAGGGGCTGGATAACTCCCATTATCATCAACAATGTAAAAGTGTTTCTGTTTCCCTATATCCTCTATAACATATGCTGTTTCTGTCCATTCTAATGTATTAGGGCATTCTCACAGATACAATTTGCCATTTTCCCTTTTAAAAGCAATTCTATATATGTGACAAAGAAGCTTCTTATAGTTATTGGGGTAGCAACTTTTCTAAGAGCTTTTATGCTTTTACTAATAGCTCAGTCAAGTATAATGTAAATTGGACAGAATTCTACTGTTTTTACATTACAACATATTTAACTTTATTTTTTATTGTTGTAGTTATTATTGTTGTTGTTATTGATTTCGTTGTTGGATAAGACAGAGAGAAATGGAGAGAGGAGGGGAAGACAGAGAGATAGACACCTGCAGAACTGCTTCACTACCTGTGAAGCAACTCCCCTGCAGGTGGGGAGCCTGGGGCTCGAACTAGTATCCTTACACCTATCCTTGCTCTTTGTGCCACCTGAGCTTAACCCTCTGCGCTACTGCCTGACTTTCTTTTAAAATGTTAATTTTTGGGAGTCAGGAGGTAGCACAGCGGGTTAAGCCCACATGGCACAAAGCAAAGAACCTTTATAAGGATCCCTGTTCGAGCCTCTGGCTCCTCACCTGCAGGGGAATTGCTTCACAGGCAGTGAAGCAGGACTGCAGGTGTCTATCTTTTCTCCCCCTTTCTGTCTTCCCCTCCTCTCTCCATTTCTCTCTGTCCTATCTAACAATGATGACATCAATAAAAACAATAATAACCACAACAACAATAAAAAGGGCAACAAAAGGGAAAATAAATAAATATTAAATAAAATTTTTAAAAACTGTTAATTTTTGAGAGACTGGAAAAAAATAAAAAAAGAGCTATAGAAGCACTATGGTACAGGCAATGTCAGTGATAGATCTCTTAACTTTATGCTTGTGAGTCCAACACTTAATTCATTGTGCCACTTCCTATGTTGCAAACATTTTTCTCTATTTTGTTAGATTTCTTTATTGATATGAGAGTAAAACGAAAGGGAGAGAAAGAATCAGAGCATCACTCTGGAATGTGGCTAAAGAGGAACTAGACACAGGATCTCATGCTTTGAAGTCCTATGCTTTAACAATTATGCTACTCCCCAGGTCATTTAACTATTGTAAGTGGTAATTCAGTATTATAAATGTATAGAGAATGGAAAATATTTTCTACAACATAAAATAGATACGTGCTAAATGCACCAATCATAGACAAAAAAATTGAAACCGTTTCTAAGAATCTCCCCAACAACAAAAGTCCTGGACCAGAAGGCTTCACAAATGAATTCTACAAAACCTTCAGGAAACAGTTAGTACCCATACTTCTTAAGCTTTTCCATAAGATTGAAGAAACAGGAATACTCCCTTCCACCTTCTATGAAGCTAACATCACCCTGATAGCAAAAGCAGATAGGGACAGAACAAAAAAGGAAAACTACAGACCAATATCTCTGATGAACATAGATGCCAATATATTAAACAAAATCTCGGCCAACCAGATACAGCAGCATATCAAAAAAATTGTTCATCATGACCAAGTGGGATTCATCCCAGGAATGCAAGGCTGGTTCAACATATGTGAGTCAATTAATGTCATTCACCACATCAATAAAAGCAAAGCCAAAAAAACCACATGATTATCTCAATAGACGCAGAGAAAGCCTTTGACAATTCAACACCCATTCATGCTCAAAACTCTACAAAAAATGGGAATAAATGGGAAATTCATTAAGATAGTGGAATTCATATATATAAGATATATATATAAGATAGTGGAATTCATATATAGAAAACCTACAGCCAACATCATACTCAATGGACAGAAGCTGAAAGCATTCCCCCTCAGATCGGGGACTAGACAGGGCAGTCCACTGTCACCATTACTCTTCAACATAGTATTGGAAGTTCTTGCCATAGCAGTCAGGCAAGAGAAGGAAATCAAAGGAATATAGATTGGAAGGGAAGAAGTCAAGCATTCACTATTTGCAGATGATATGATAGTATACATAGAAAAACCTAAAAAATCCAGCAGAAAACTACTGGAAGTTATTAGGAAGTTATTAGGCAATATAGCAAGGTGTCAAGCTACAAAATCAATATACAAAAATCAGTGGCATTTCTTTATGCAAACACTAAATCTGAAGAAGAAGACATCCAGAAATCACTCCCATTTACTGTTTCAGCAAAATCAGTCAAATACCTAGGAATAAAGTTGACCAAAGAAGTGAAAGACTTATATACTGAAAACTATGAGTCACAACTCAAGGAAATAGAAACTGATACAAAGAAATGGAAAGACATCCCATGCTCATGGATTGGAAGAATTAAAATCATCAAAATGAATATTCTCCCCAGAGCCATATACAGATTTAATGAAATACCCATCAAAGTTCCACCAAGCTTCTTAAGAGAATGGAACAAACACTACAATCATTTATCTAGAACATGAAAACACCTAGAATTGCCAAAACCATCTTGAATAGAAGAAACAGTAATGGAGGTATCATACTCCCAGATCTCAAACTATATGATAAAGCCATCGTCATCAAAACAGCCTGGTACAGGAACAAGAATAGGCACACAGACCAGTGAAACAGAATTGAAATCCCAGAACTAAACCCCCACACCTATGGATATCTGATCTTTGATAAGGGGCCCCAAAGCATTAAATGGAAGAAGGAGGCTCTCTTCAATAAATGGTGCTGGGAAAACCAGGTTGAAACATGCAGAAGAATGAAATTGAACCACTTTATCTCACCAGAAACAAAAATCAACTTCAAATGGATCAAAGATCTGGATGTTAGACCAGAAACAATAAAATACTTAGAGGAAAACATTGGTAAAACACTTTCCCACCTACACCTCAAAGACATCTTTGATGAATCAAACCCAATTGCAAGGAAGACTAAAGCAGAAAAAAAACAATGGGACTATATAAAATTGAAAAGCTTCTGCACATCCAAAGAAACTATTAACAAACAAAGAGACCCCTCACAGAATGGGAGACGATCTTCACATGCCATACATCAGATAAGAAACTAATCACCAAAATATATAAAGAGCTCAGCAAACTTAGCACCAAATAAGCAAATGACCCCATCCAAAAATGGAGAGAGGAAATGAACAAAACACTCACCTCAGAGGACATCCAAAAGGCTAACAAACATATGAAAAACTGTTCCAGGTCGCTGATTGTCAGAGAAATGCAAATTAAGACAACATTGAGATACCACCTCACTCCTGTAAGAATGGCATACATCAAAAAGGACAGCAGCAACAAATGCTGGAGAGTATGTGGGGACAGAGGAACCCTTTTACATTGCTGGTGGGAATGTAAATTGGTCCAGCCTCTGTGGAGAGCAGTCTGGAAAACTCTCAGATGGCTAGACATGGACCTTCCATATAATCCAGTTAATTCCTCTCCTGGGGTTATACCCCAAGGACTCCATAACACCCAACCAAAAAGTGGTGTGTACTCCTATGTTCATAGCAACACAATTCATAATAGCTTAAACCTGGAAGCAACCCAGGTGCCCAAAAACAGATGAGTGGCTAGAAAGCTGTGGTATATATACACAATGGAATACTATGCAGCTATCAAGAACAATGAACCCACCTTCTCTGACCCATCTTGGACAGAGCTAGAAGTAATTATGTTAAGTGAGCTAAGTCAGGAAGATAAAGATGAGTATTGGATGATCCCACTCATCAACAGAAGTTGAGAAAGAAGATCTGAAAGAGAAACTAAAATCAGGATCTGACTAAATTGAAAGTAGGGCACCAAAGTAAAAACCTGTGATGAGGGGGAGGGTGGACATGTGGCTTCTTGGGCCGGTGGGGGGGTGGGGGTGGGTTTGTGGGATGGGACACAGTCTTTTGTTGGTGGGAATGGTATTTATGTACACTCCTAGTAAAGTGTAGTTATATAAATCCCTAGTTAATTAATATGAGAGGGGGAAAATTAATTGTATGTCTCAAAGTTTTTAAAACACAGTCTGAGTCTTTTTAATATATAGTCTGTGTATTTCATAAGTGCACTCAAAAGCCTAGACCCAGTAGATCAGAAACAACCAGTGACACTGCTATATAAGATACTGGGTACTATACCGCAAACCCTAATAAAAGGACTTTTCAAAGTTAACCCAATTACCAAATAATGTGATGATAACATTAACTATTCATTGTCTTTTTGAACCCTAAGACAGCAGGTACCTCACATCTCCACTATAAAGCCTATATTTCACCCAGTCCTGGAACCTTAGGATAGGGCTCACTTTCCTGCATGCCTCTCCCAATCCATATCAAATAATATTGCATCTGCCGATCGCAACCTAATCAATGCAACGATTGCCACCTCAACATGCTTCACTTCAGACTGTGTTCAGAGACTACAGGTGTGGAATGACAACTCTTTAGCTTCATTACTCGGGTGAGACCTATCCTTTCATAGTATTCTCTAATTCCATCCCAGGTGGTTCACTTTCTAACAAGGTCCCAAAACCTAGATATAGACCAGATTCTGTGTGAGAGAGCATATGTTCACACGTATCCATAAACTACTGCAAAATATATACCTGAAAGCAGAACCTTTGTGTCCATGATTGCTCAACAATTTGTTTGGCTTTGTATGTTAACTCTCTTTTCAGCCACCAGGTTCCAGATGCCATCATGATGCCGGCCAGGCTTCCCTGGACTGAAGACCCCACCAATATGTCCTGGAGCTCAGCTTCCCCAGAGACACAACCTACTAGGGAAAGAGAGAGGCAGACTGGGAGTATGGACTGACCAGTCAAAGTCCATGTTCAGAGGGGAAGCAATTACAGAAGCCAGACCTTCCACCTTCTGCAACCCACAACAACCCTGGGTCCATGCTCCCAGAGGGATAGAGAATGGGAAAGCTATCAGGGGAGGGGATGGGATATGGAGATTGGGTGGTGGGAATTGTGTGGAGTTGTACCCCTCCTACCCTATGGTTTTGTTAATTTATCCTTTCTTAAATAAAAAAATTAATAAATAAAATAGATACGTGCTTGATAAAAGCTATGCAAAACTTATAGTTGTTAATCAAATTGGATTGTATCATAACCATATCCACTCAGTCAATGCTTTCAAAATTTCTTAATGTCTATGTTTATGTTATTTTAAAAACTCAGCCTATTGCTATTAATTATTTGATTATCATTATTGATTGTGATTTGAAAACAGAAAATAATGTAGTCACCTTCTTATTGAAAATAATTTTTAATTAGTACTGGGTTTATAGAACTAAATTGACTAGGTCAATGAAAAAAAGTATGATTCCTGTGAAGTCTTCTATCAAGCATGCAACATCTTGAACTCACATCATCTTGTGTAATTCTGAGTGAAACTTGAGATGATTAAAAGAAAAGACAATAATTATGAATTGTAAATCCCATATGAAAAATAAAAAATAATTCTAAGATAAAAATGGAAAAATAAGATGAAGTGTATTCTTCATTTTTATAACTGATTAATAGTTCATTGACTTTTTTAGCAGTAACATGATAAAATTAAAGAAACTACAATTTTATTGATGTTCTTACAACTTGAAAGAGCTCATTGTTCAACAAACAGCATTATACGAAAACTATTATTTTTCTATTATTATTTATAAAATGAAAACATTGACAAAAACCACAGGATAAGAGGGGTACAGCTCCATACAATTCCCACCACCAGACCTCTGTATCCTGTCCCCTCCCCTGATACCTTTCCTATTCTTTATCCCTCTGGGAGTCTAGACCTAGGGTTATTTTGGGGTGCAGAAGGTGGAAGGTCTGGCTTCTGTAATTGCTTCCCCATTGGACATGGGTGTTGGCAGATTGATTCATACTACCAGCCTGCCTCTCTCTTTCCCTAGTGGGGCAGGGCTCTGGGGAAGCGGGACTCCAGGATGCATTGGTGGGGTCATCTGCCCAGTGAAGTTCGGTTGACATCATGGTAGCACCTGGAACCTGGTGGCTGAAAAAAAGGTTAACATATAGAGCCAAACAAATTGTTGATTAATCATGAACCTAAAGGCTGGAATAGGTCAGATGGGGGTCTCTGTTTTGTAGGTAGTTATTAGACCTATTTTAGTTACATTCCAAAGAGCCCATGACTATACTAGTTTTTTTGTTTGTTTGTTTTTCCCTAAGCCTGAAATCTGAAATTCACGTGGATCTAAGTTATTGTCTGGGGAGATGATGTCATGGCTGCGTAAAGGCCAGAAAGCTGGATCAGGGAAGAGAGTAGCTCCCAAATATGGGAAAGGTGTGTAAATATTGTTGATTTTATACCCCATCAATTTGATCTGATCTGGGGCCCATATTCATCTTAGGAGCTATATGACCTCTGCATCCCTGTAGATCTGAGCTCACATTTTGTGGTCATGAGTAGGAACATTCCAAGCTGCCCCAATTTCAGGACCCATCTTCAGGTGGAACTTAGAGTATGTTGTCCAGCCACCCTTCAAAAGATGGAATATTCTCTACCTTTGCTGATTCACGTTGAGGGCAAGGTCCTGTGGGAGTCCACAAAGTGGTTTATTGTGTTGTTCCTGATAGAGATGACCGGTAACAATGGAGAGAGGGATCTATTTGAGATCTAGGCCCATCATGTCTGTTTGGAAATCTCAGAACTCCCTGATTAGGGCCCCAGCTGATGGGATGGCCTGATAGTGACTAAAAAAAGTATAAAAGTATTAAAGTATACCAGTCTCCTGCCATTATTCAGCTTTTGCAGTCCTATTATTTTGCAGAACTATTTTTTAAGGTATAACAGTTACACTCAGACAATGTTTAGGGAGAGAGTTAAAACATGACATTTTATGATATGGCTATTAACACTGTGGACACTAAAATCCTTTTCAGTGTGTCAAGCCATTAGGAACATATATTACAAAGTATGGTCTGTAAGTAAGACATGCTAACAAAAGTATCATACTCTTATATGTTTCCAAAGATGCAATTATATAGGGCTAAACAGATAGCTCCCTGGGTAGGGTGCATGCCTTGAAGTCCAGTTTGAGCTCCAGTACCACTAAGAGTACCATGATACCAGGGAAATTTCTGATGTCGTGATGGTGATATTTCTCCCTTTGTCTGTTTTGCTGTCCTTTGTGGGACCTCCCTTTCTCTGGAAGAATTCTATAATTCATAATTCCCAAACTAAAATACATAAATTTTTGGCATGAAAATGAGTTATTTTTTCCAAAATGATTTTCCCCCATATATACTAAGTGAATGAATAAGAATCTGTTATTACTTAACAGTAAAGAATGCTACAGAGTCATCTGAAAAGACTGCAAATAGCATGAGCAAGTAAGAATGTACAGTCTATGCTGTTGTCTGGTTGGGAGCACATATAGCTCTGGTATAAAAATCTTCATTGTTGGGGGGGGGGGTAGATAGCATAATGGTATGAAAAGAAGCTCTTATGCCTGAGGCTCCAAAGTCCCAGGTTCAATCCCCAGCACCACCAGAAGCGAGAGCCAAACAGTGCTCTGGTTAAAAAAAAAAAATCTTCATCGGAAGGTATTGTAATCTTCAAGCCATACCATTGATGGCTTATAGTAAGAAGTTCATTTATTTGTCAGTGGTCAAATACAGTGGAAAATTTTATTTTGGAAAATCCTATCTCTTCAGTCAAAGTGAAATTAAATATTACCTTGGTAGTATGAACAATTTGTCCTTTGACAAACTACATAGCATTCTTTTTTATTGAATAGGAGAAAATGAATATTAAAAAGAAAAATATGTGAGGGTCAGGCTGTAGTGCACCAGGTTAAGCACACATGGCGCAAGGCGCAAGGACAGGCCTAAGGATCCCAGTTCAAGCCCCGGCTCTCCACCTGCAGGAGGAGGGGGTCACTTCACAAGTGGTGAAGCAGGTCTGTAGGTGTCTATCTTTCTCTCCCCCTCTCTGTCTTCCTATCCTTTCTTGATTCCTCTCTGTCCTATCCAACAACAATAACAACAGTAATAATAACCACAACAACAATAAAATAACAAGGGCAACAAAAGTGGAAAAAAATGGCCTCTGGTAGCTATGGATTCATGATGCCGGCACTGAGCCCCAGCAATAACCCTGGAGGCAAAAAAAAAAAGAAAAATATGTTATATTCAAAGACCCCCACCAATGACTCTGGAGTCACTAACATGGAGTGAAAGAATATGGGAACTTTAATTTTTCAGTCTGTGAACTCTACTTTATATCCATAGAACACATAATTCACTTTTACTTTGCTCTCAATCTCATGTGTTATTTTTAAAACTACTGAATTAAAAATAGTAGAAAACTGATAGAAACTCTCTGTGGATAAAACATGTATTTTATTAAGCTACTTTACTCCTGGCAACTGCTTTTATGGTATGGTGGTGGCAGCATTCTTTAAATACCAACATTCCACTGGTACTAAAGACTGGCACTTTTTGAAAATAAATGAGAATTCTGAAGGCTAGTGCATGTAAATTTTCCACCTCATTCTTGACAGACAGACAGCTTAATATCAGAGTAGACTGAATAAAATGATAGCAGCCCATAATGAATAATTAGACATAGAGATAGAAGGTAGACTGTCACTTTATATTTCCATTCATTCCTAAT
Organism: Erinaceus europaeus; assembly: GCF_950295315.1. Classification (NCBI taxonomy): domain Eukaryota; kingdom Metazoa; phylum Chordata; class Mammalia; order Eulipotyphla; family Erinaceidae; genus Erinaceus; species Erinaceus europaeus. The sequence continues at coordinate 33,190,317 of NC_080169.1, forward strand.
AAAATTTAGTACTGCAATTTGTTTCAGCCTTCAACCAGAGATCTTATTCTCTGTCTCTTTTCATTAAATTTAGTTAGCTATTTAGCTAGTTAGTTAAATCCATCACTGATTTCTCTCCTGTCTCTTTTCCAACATTCACTTCAATAGCTCTCTTTTCTTTCCCACAAACACTCAGAAATTTGTGAATTTTCTGAATGACATAGGAAGGCTGTGGAGAGTCCTCATAATTTGGCTGTCTACAGCTATACAACCCTGAACACACATGATCTTTCTGAGCCATCATATTTTGAATATTCCACCCAATCACACTTTTCTACCAGTTGTGGTCAGGTCTCTGAGTATAATTCTATGTTTCTACCAGAGTCTGAAGTCTCTGTATTCTGACTAAGTGAGCAGATTTCAAAAAGCAACTCAAACTTTGCACACCCTTTCAAGGTTTAACCAATATCCAAGAACTTTCACAGCTGACTTCTACCAACTTTCCTTCTGTTGTATTCTATCATATTTAGCAACCTGAATAAGAAAATAAAGGGAGAGAGGAAGGGAGGATAAGAAAGAGAGAGAGAGGGAGAGAGAGGGAGAGAGAGAGAGAGATTACTAAAATCACAAGAAAACAAGGTATTATTGCAACACTAAAAGACATGCTGGGAGGCTGAGCGGTAGCACAGCAAGTTAAGCACATGTGGTGCAAAGCACAAGGACCGGCATAAGGATCCTGGTTCAAGTCCCGGATCTCCACCTGCAGGGGGATTGTTTCACAATCGGTGAAGCTGGTCTGCAGGTGTCATTCTCTCCCCGTCTCTGTCTTCCCCTCCTCTCTCTATTTCTCTCTGTCCTATCCAATAACGACGACATCAATGACAGCAATAATAACCACAACAATGATAAAACAACAAGGGCAACAAAAGGGAAAAAATGGCCTCAGAAACAGTGGATTCATGGTGCAGGCACTGAGCCCCAGCAATAACCCTGGAGGCAAAACAAACAAACAAACAAAAAAACACATGTTGATTTTCAATGATGCACAACTGAAACTTTTATCATGTTACAATACAGTTATTACTTCTATAAAATGCATTTGAAGTCTGATTAAATCTCCACTAAGTAAATAATCTGTATTATCTACTTCTTTGGTACTGATAAATACCACCCCCCCCCCCAAAAAAAAGAAAGTATCCTTCCAGAGATGACCTTTGTATCATCTCTGGTTACTTCTAATAGTAAAAAATGTGGTGAGAGATTCTAGAATGTCACAGTCTAAACTTTGAAGTGGTTCCAAAGGAAATAATACATAGCTGATGATGAAGAGAAAATGAAGACCAAAATTAATGGAGACATGAGAGAAAATATTTGCCTTCCCTATGATTTCCAGTATTTGCACAACCAGTGTCATACCTTCCCATAGATTCTCAAGGTAAGTGCTGAAAATTACTATCCTTGGTACCCTGAACTAGCAACAACAATAATAATATTGACAAAACTTATCCCATGACTTCAGCCTGCATCTTACAGGACTGGAGTACTTAAGATTTTTAGTGATGTATAGGAATGATTATTCTTCCCACCCAATTAAGGTTATCACTACGTGCCTGCACAACTTCACCATTTCCAGTGCCCGTCCCCTATTTTGTTGTTGTTGTTACTAGAAAGTAAGAGATGGAAGTGGGAAGCAAAAGAGAGAATACCTGCAGCTCTGCTCCACCATTCATAAAACTTCCAAGCCATAAATAAGGACCAGAGAGTAGAACCCAGGTCCTTGAGCACTCTACCACTTAATCCCATAGGCTTGGTTCTTACATACATTTGTGATTGTAAGTCCTCACGGCTCATGAAGAGCTGTGATTATTTTTCGGTTTCTGGAAAATTAGTAGAAATCTGAATTTCACAAATCTATGTTTATCCAATTTTTCATAGTTTGCTTGACGGGAATTAGGAAAAAAAGTTGCATAAACATCAATAAGATTCTAAATAATGATATAAAGAACATGACAAGGTAAAACTTATATCTCTTCCTGACAAATTAATTTTTTTTTCACTGGGAGTGGGTGGTGGTGTACTCAGTTGAGTGCACATATTGCTATGCACAAGAACCCAGGTTCAAGCCAAGGAGACTCTACCTGCAAAGGAGGAAGTCTCACAAGTGGTGAAGCAGTACCTTAGGTCACTCTCCATTTTATATTTCTCCTACCCCTTTCAATTTCTCTATGTCCTATCAAAATAAATAAATAAATAACTTTTTTAATTTTATTTTTTATAAAAATCACACTTCTATATATTAAATTTGTTAATCATGAGGGATATCTGTGGTCTTAATAGGAATCACTGATCAGAAGATTGCACTTAGTAGAGATTGTTGTTATTGACTTATAAAAGTATATATAAGTATGATGGAAGCAACTATCACAATTTTTCTTTTTTGCCTCCAGGGTTACTGCTGAGATTCAATACCTACACTACTAGTCCACTGATTTTCATTGTTGTTGCTGTGGTTGCTGTTGCTGTTGTTCTTAGATAGAATGGAGAGAAATTAAGAGAGGAGGGGAAGACAGAGAGGGGGAGAGAAAGACACCTGCAGATCTGCTCACCTTTCAAAAAGTGATTCCCCTGCAGGTAGGGAAGCAGGAGCTCAAACAGGGAATCTTGTGCAAGTTCTTGGACTTTATATTATGTGCGCTTAACCTGGTGCACCACCACCCAACCCCCTAAAACAATTTTTCTTAATATTTTTATTTATTTATTTATTTATTTATTTATTTAAAAAAAGAGACATTAACAAAACCGTAGGATAGGACGGTACAACTCCACACAATTCCCACCACCAGATCTCTATATCCCATCCCCTCCCCTGATAGCTTTCCTATTGTTTATCCCTCCAACAGTATGGAACCAAGGTCATTGTGGGTCGCAGAAGGTGGAAGGTCTGGCTTTTGTAATTGCCTCCCTGCTGAACATGGGCATTGACTGCTCAGTCCATACTCCCAGTCTGCCTCTCTCTTTCCCTAGTACGGTGGCAAGAACTTCCAATACTATGTTCAAGAGTAATGGTGATAGTAGACATCTCTGTCTAGTCCCCGATCTGAGGGGGAATGCTTTCAGCTTCTGTACATTGAGTATGATGTTGGCTGTAGGTTTGCTATATATGGATCCCACTATCTTGAGGAATTTCGTGTCTATTCCAATTTTTTGTAGGGTTTTGAGCATGAATGGGTGTTGGGTTTTGTCAAAGGATTTCTCTGCATCTATTGAGATAATCATGTGGTTTTGAGCTTTGCTTTTATTGATGTGGTGAATGACATTGATTAACTTATGGATGTTGAACCAGTCTTGTTTCCTGGGATAAATCCCACTTGGTCATGATGAACAATCTTTTTGATATACTGTTGTATCTGGTTGGCCAATATCTTGTTTAATATTTTGGCATCTATGTTCATCAGAGATATTGGTCTGTAGATTTACTTTTTTGCTGTGTCCCTATCTGCTCTTAGTATCAGGGTGATGTTGGCTTCATAGAAAGTGGAAGGGAGTGTTCCTATATCTTCGATCTTATGGAAAAGCTTTAGAAGTATGGGTACTAACTGTTTCCTGAAAGTTTTGTAGAATTTATTTGTGAAGCCATCTGGTCCAGGACTTTTGTTGTTGGGGAGATTCTTAGTAACAGTTTTGATTTCTTTGTCTGTGATTAGTGTATTCAATTTTGTAGTTCTTCTTAGTTCAGTTTTGGAAGGGCATATGTCTCTAGGAATTCTTCCATTTATTCCAGATTTTCTAGCTTGGTGGCATATAGTTCTTCATAGAAGTTTCATGCGATTTTCTGGATTTCTGTGGTGTCAATTGTGATACCTCCTCTATCGTTTACAATTCTATGAATTTGAGTGTTCTCCCCCGTTTTTTTTTAAGTGAGTCTGACTAGGGGTTTGTCAATTTTGTTTAATCTTTCAAAGAACCAACATTTGGCTTCATTGATCTTCTGTATGGTTCTCTTATTTTTTACGTTGTTTATTTCTGCTCTACTTTTAGTGATTTCTGTCCGTCTTGTTGCTTTACGGTTCCTTTGTTCCTCTTCCTCTAAGTCCTTAAGGTGTGCAGTAAGGTCGTTTACTTGAGCTTTTAGCTGTGTCCCAAATATTTTGGTAGCTTGTGTCTTCATTTTCATTTCTTTCCAAGATTCACATTTGAATCTCTTGTTTGAGAGACCTCTGACCTGGTGGTTCTTAAGGAGTATGTTGTTTAGTTTCCAAATTCTGTGTCTTTTAGTAATTTTCTGTTTATTGTTAAATGTTAGTTTTACTCCACTATGGACTGAGAATATACTTGGGATTATTTCAATGCTTTCAAATTTGTTGATGCTGTCTTTGTGGCCTAACATGTGGTCTATTCTTGATTATGTGTTGTGTGAATTTGAAAAGAATGTGTATTCCAGTTTTGGGGGATTAGTAACTCTGAAAATATCAAGGAGGTCTAGATTGACCATCTCTTCATTTAATTATCTTGTTTCTTTGTTGATTCTCTGCTTTGTTGATCTAAGTGTGAAAGTTAGGTATTAAAGTCTCCCACTATTATTGTATTACTATTGATGTATTTTTGTAATTTTTTCAGTAGGTGTTTGATGTATTTAGATGGTCCCTCATTGGGTGCATAGATGTTAATAACTGTTAAGTCTTCTTGGCTGATTGATCCTCTAATCATTATGTAATAGCTTTGCCTATCTTTTATTACTTTATTTAATTTAAAATCTATGTGTCAGAGATGATAATGGTTGTTCCTGCCTTTTTTGTTGTCCATTAGCCTGCATGATAGTCTTCCATCGTTTCATTTTAAGTCTGTGTTTATCTTGTTGGGTCAGATGGGATTCATGCAAGCAACATATGATTGGGTTATGTTTTCTGATCCATCCTCCCACTCTGTGCCTTTTGATGGGTGAGTTTAAGCCATTGACATTTATTGATATTATGGATTTAATGTATTGTAGTTCCATTATTCAACAATTTTTAATTTTCTCTGATATACTGTAACTATTATAGTGATGTTCTTGTTTATAAAAGGTCTTTTAGAACCTCTTTCAGGGCAGGCTTGGTGATGGTTGCCTCCTTTAACTGTTGTCTGTCTGAGGAGGTTTTGTTCCCTCCAACTAGTTTGAATGAAATTCTAGCAGGATATATTATCCTTGGTTGAAACCCTTTTTCATTCAGGGCTCAATAAATATCTTGTCATTCTCTTCTGGCTTTAAGAGTTTGGGTGGAGAAGTCTGCTGATAGTCTTATGGGTTTCCCCCTGTATATGACTTTTTGTTTCTCTCTTGCAGCCTTTAGGATCTTTTCTTTATCTTTACTTCTTTTCATTGTAACTATGATGTGTTTTGGTGTCTTCAGGTCTGGATTGATTCTGTTTGGGACCCTCTGAGACTCTGGAATCTTAATGTCCTTTTTGTTATTCAGGTCTGAGAAGTTTTCTTCTATAATTTCCTCTAGAATGTTTCCTTCCCCTTCCTCTCTTTCTTTCTCTGGCAGGCTAGTTATACGAATGTTACTTCTTTTGAGATCATCCCATATGTCTCTGTTGTTGTTTTCAGTGTCTCTCAATCTCTTTTTGAACTCTTTTGCCTCTTTCTTAGTTTTCTCTAGCTCCTCCTCTGTCTGGCTAATTCTGTTTTCTGCTTCTGTTAGTCTGCTTTCCCTTCCCTCAGCTTCTTTCTTCAGCTCAGCTATTTCAGCTTTCAGTTCTCTAATTAACTCGATGTGGCTAGTATTTTCCTCGAGGGTCTCATCTATTGTTTCCCTAATCTGATAGCCCTTTCCTCCATAGTTGTCTTGATTTCTATGGTTATTAAATTTATTATTGCTTGCATAGTTTTATTATCTATGGTTACCTCTGACTGATTTGTAGTTTCTTCTGGGCTCTTGTCTTCATTCATTGCAGTAGAAGTTTTATTTGTTCTTTGTTTAACCATTTTTTTGTTGATGTGTTTTTTTTATTTTTATGTTCTGTTGTTCTTCAGTTGTTGTGTTTTGAGCACAAGCCATGCTATACTAAATACCTTTATAAAAAATGCAATCACCAACCTTGGAAATTACAGTAGTAACTGAAGTAAGGATTGAAGCAGTTTAACCAATACCAGTTAGCCAAACAATGCCTCCAGTCCAAGAAAAAATAGCAACCAAATCCAAATGAAAAAGAGATAGGAAAAAAAGGTTAGCAAGACTAGACAATTATGCAAATCTACTGTCCACTGTAAATTCTAGGAGTAGCAAGAGGAGAAAGGGAAGTAGAGAAGAGACACACACAAAGAGAGTCCACTCAGTCATATTTCTTCCCTAAAATAATTTCCAAACGAGTATCTGTGAATTCAGAAAGCCAAAGAAGGAGGAAGGAATAAAGGAAGACAAGATTGAGAAAGAAAAAAAAGAAAGAAAAAAAAGAGCAGCGAAAGGAGTTTTCTTTTCTTTCTTTTTTTTAATTAGCTAGGGGGAGGGAGAAGGGGGAGAGTGGATACAGGAGGTAGGTAGAGTGAAACAAGTTTTTCTCACAATGGATTGGACACCTAATCACGTAGCAATGGAAAATACACTAAGAGTTAATTTTGGTCAACCTGAAGGGGATGGGGAAAGGGACACACACATATATAATAGTAATAATAAAATAGAACAGAGTTAAAAAAAAAAAAAAAAAAAACCCTAACAGTCAGTCTGCAGCTTGGATGTCTCCCAATTGTCTCTCAGAAAGGAAAAAGGATGGAATCACACCCCTGGTGAGCCAGTAATCTTGGCAAAGAAAAAAGCTCAGAGGGAAGCCTGCTAGTAGCAGCTCTCCAGGCCCTGGGGTCTGGTTATTGGGGAGGGGAGAGGAGTACTCTTTGAAAATAATCAGAAAATTTCCTTTCTTTTTTCTCTGTTTTCTAACCCAAATCGTGCTATAGTCACCTCCTTGGTGTCACACTTAGGACCCCCTATTCACCGTCCTGCTGAAGGCCATGTATCCCTACTCTTTATAGCAATTGTTGTTGGTGCTCATGCCAGCAGCTGCTTCAAATTCATCATCTTGGCTCCACCCTCATTTTTTTTTTTTTAATGAGAAAGAACAGATTCAGAGGAAAAGATACTGAGAGAGAGAAAGAGACCAGAACACTGTTCAGTTCTGGCTGATGGTGTGGCTGGGGATTGAACCTGGGACCTCAGAGCCTCAGACTTACAACAATTTTTCTACTAGTATTATTTTTTAAGGCACAATTCAGTCCAATTGAGTCATTTCTCTACTTCTTATTTATTTTACTCTTTAATGTCAACTAATATAGAAAATGTTAAGTACAAAAGAGAATAAAAATTAATTTGATCCATTATAGCAATAGGTCTAGAGAAATATTATAGTAGTAATGTAAGAAAACAAAAGCTCAATATAACAGTAATTAACAAAAGACATTTAAAATGTATAAAACCCTGGATTGCTATTCTTCACATAATAAAATTATTTCATCAGCAACAATGAAATCTGTATACATCCCTGAATATTATATTCTATGTGATAACAAAATAAAATAGAAATATGTCAATACAAATTAACAGAAATTACTAATAATTATTATATTAGAAAAGCAATTAAATTTCAATAAATTTAAAAACAAAAAAAGAAATGAAATTTGTTTTCATCCCCAGTGAAATTAGGATTTCATGAATTTAAATTTTATCAAATTCATATAATGATTGTCAGACAAAATTATTTGTTTTCATGCTAGCAGGTAACAGAAGACTTCAGAGATTTTACCATAGTTGTTGCCACATCTGCTACTACTCCCACACATAACTTTACACATTACATGTTGTTAACCTTTGTGTTTTGTCTAACATCATTTTTAGTATCCAGAACTCTAGTTTAATTACTTACTTTTGCTGCTGAAAAGACATATACCAGAATCTTAGTTTTAATTATGTTATTAAAAAGAAATGCATATTCCTCAATAATGAAATCTCCCTACAGTGAGATTTACCCTGAAGATTTCAACTTTCCTCCATTCTCTGGGGGAGAAAGAATTAGGGTAGAGATGTTTCTGACTGACAAGATACAGGATAAGAAATAGAACTATGTAGGCATAGTTCAGTCTCCTCACCTAATCTCATTTTGAAAATCTCCTTTCCCATATGAGTATGTATTCTCTAATACATATAAATTTACAGGACAATAATTTCCATGTGAAAAAGTCTGGATGCTTAATTTTTCCTGTAACCTGGTGGATAAATTTAGTTCTGAAGTACAATATTTGGCAGTATTTGACAGCAGTCAAATTCTGCAATATATCATTTATCTGTATTAGGTTTGGGTTTTGATGTCCATGTGCTTGATATCTGTTTTGATATGCATAAATTTCCCTATAAATTAGTCTCAAACTCATGAGAAAAGTAATATTTACTATGCTATTTCAAACCCTATCACCACTGTACAGTTTAGGGAAGTATGTGTCTAATTTATAACATATCACTGTCCACTATTTTTTTTTTCCTTATTCCTCTTCATTAAGTTTCAAAATAGACTTCATATTTATATTTGAGAAAGACTGTGGAGGGTTTGTTTGAAAATACTAATAAAAAATATTTCAAGGGAGTCAGGCTGCAGTGCAATGGGTTAAGCACACATGGTGCAAAGGACCAGAGTAAGCATCCTTGTTTGAGCCCTTTGGCCCCACCCATAGGGAGGTTGCTTCACAGATGGTGAAGCAGGTCTGCAGGTGTCTATTTTTCTCTCCCCATCTCTGTCTTCCCCTCCTCTTTTTATTTCTCTGTGTCCTATATAACAACAACAGCAATGGCAACAATAATAATGACAACAACAACAAAGACAACAAAATGGGAAAAAATAGCCTCCAGGAGCAGTGGATTCATGGTGTAGGCACTGCGTTCCAGCAATAACCCTGGAGGCAAAAACTAAAAAGTAAAAAATTTCAAATAATAGTTAACTATGTTTAATAAGGTAAAAGATTGTAATTTTAAAAAATATTTTAAGGATTATTAGTAGTAATCACAAGAGAAGAATTCCTCCTCTACAGTCCTTTGGTTCCCCTGTGGAAAAAAAAATATGTTACCATTAGAATAGACCTGGGAGGGAACTTCTGGAGGTGAGGCTACAGAGTAACAACAGCTGCATCTCTCTTCTCTTCCTGATCAACTAAGATTAACAAAGAAAATCATCTGAGAACACAGCAATACAAGATTCAGAGTATTTGGGGAACTCAACAAGTCAGTGATGAGTACAAACACATGTGGCTCCTGGACAGAGAGGGGCCTATGGAGAGATTCCTAAGGCTAAAAATCTCTATCTACTTGGGGTCATCTGGTAACAACCCTGAAGTTTACCCATTGAAGCAACACCTCTGGTCTGAGTTTTATCAACTAATAAACTGCTGATGCTCCCATAATATATATATATATATATATATATATATATATATATATATATATATATACACATTATTGGCTTACCAGAGGAAGAAAGAGATGGAGGGGAAGAAAGCATTCTATAGGACATAATAGCTGAGAACTTCCCTACTCTAGAGAAGATAAAAGACAAAGGTTCAAGAAGCCCAACAGGTCCCAAATAGAATTAAACCAGACTTGAAGACACCAAGACACATTATATTTAGAATGAAAAGGAGTAAGGATAGGGGGGAATATCTTGAAAGATGCAAGAGAAAAACAAAGAGTCACTTACAGAGGAAAACCCAAAAATTAGCAACAGACTTCTCCATGCACCAAAGTAAAAGACTCTGGGGTGGGTGGGTCGAGGAGGGTTCAGGTCCTGGTACATGATGGCAGAGGAGAACCTAATAGGGGTTTAATTGTTATGTGGAAATGTTATTCATGTACAAACTATTGTATTTTACTGTTAGTGTTGACTGTAAAACATTAATCACCTAATAAATAAATTAAAGAGGAAGAGGGAGGAGAAGGAGGAGAATAAGAATAGAGCAGGGTCACAACTTGCACTTTACCAGGCAGCCCTGGCTTCAAGTATACATGGGAGCACTATAAGTGGCACTAGGAGAGCTCCATGACTGGTGAAGTGGTGCTGTACTGTCTTCTTTCACTGTCTCTCCCTAAAAAAAAAAAAATGAACAAAAATATTTTTCTCTGGGACAGAAATGTAACTCATTTGAATGATGTGTTTCTTTCCTATGCTAACAACCCATGTTGGAGCACAGTCCCACTCCACTGAAGGAAACCTTGGTGCTGTGATTTTTTTCTCAGTCTTTATCTAGAACCACCAGCTGGAGCAGTGAAATCCTAGGGTGATTTCTTCTCCCACTCCCCATAAAAAGTTTCGTCTGTTGAAAGGAATCAGTCTTCCTTGAGTGGCATAGTAGGTTGACCCAGCCTCCCTTCAGAGAGTGGGCCAGTCCCTACCACTACTGCTCTACAGTGAGTGCAAGGTCCTAGAAAGGGTTGGTTCTGCTAGTATTTGGTTATGAAAGAACCATGGGATAATCCTGTGGTGTTGCATTGTTCTGTATCTTGACTGCAATGGTTAATACATGAACTTACATAAGTGTTCATACTAAACAGAGCTAAATATATCTGAATGCACACAAATACGTGTAAAATTGGATACATTTAAACAAAAGTGTAGTTTTAATATCCTTGTGTGATGTTGTGTATTATACAAGGTGTTAATATGAGAGGTAACTGAGTAAAGAATTCATAAATTTTGGAGACACAGGAGTATGAAGGAGGGGAAGATCACTAAGGGGAGCTTGAGAACCTAAATTCCTATGGTGGAACAGGATAGTTTGATTGAGGATGAGGTATACTAACACCTTTCTTTGAGAAATGTGTACACTTTTGGCAACAATAATCCTATAAATCAGCATTTTCTCAATAAAGTGATACTGGAAATTGAAAAAAAAGAAATTTTAATGTAAGCTGATTTTTTTGTTTGATAGAATTGAATTACAATCAGTGAACTTGTCATACACTTTAATATAGTTATTATAGATTACTTCTTTGTGAAGTTTTCATCTGTTTGTTGTCTATATAATCATAGTACTAAGCTGCTTCAAGAGCCTTAGATTGAATTCAGAATATCTGTGCCCAGCAGACTTGGTAAGGGTATAACTATAAAGGAACAGGTGGCATTTTGCCAGGGAAACTTGCATCTGTGAGTAAAGTACTGCTCAGTTAGATCTGGGAGTTATCAGACATTGTTCAAATTTGAAACATTGAGTTCAATGGTAGTCTTACAAAAGCATTTCAATTGTTTTTACCTAGAAAAAAAAAGACTCTTCATTCTCCATTTCCCATCATAATGATTTCTACTCTTGTTCTTAGATAATACACAAAACAAATGGTATAGAACCTGGAGTTAGATAAAATCATCTGTGTTCATTTTGATACACATACACACACACATATATACTAAACATTTACTGTGACGTATGTAGCCGTGTAATATGTATTCATGTAATATGTATGTACAGAAAAAATAGATACACACATAATCATCATGGTTCTTTTTTTTTTTCTTTTTAAAATGTTTTATTAGTTTTAATCAGAGAGATACAGAGAGAAATAAACAGAAACACCAGAGCAAGGTTTATCTCAGGTTTACGGTGGTGCTGGAGATTTAACTTCAGAGAATGAAATTCATCACTTTTTATAGCCATTATTGCTTCAGAATAGAGTGGTTGGGTTGATTAAACAGGGTATAATGCTTTGAACTCTAATACACAAGGTCCACTATCATAAGATTCAGGGTCTCAGTCTTGGCCTCTGCTCATCTCTCTCGATGAATAATTTTAGGGCTTGTGTTATAGCAAGATAGCTATGTAAAAAGATTCCTATATCTGAGGTTTAGAATTCCCAGGTTCAATTCACAGCACCACCAACTAGAAATGATCACTGCTGGCCTCACCTGTTTCTTCTTCTGTACTTGTTGCTAGCTCCTCCAGTAAAATAAATAAAATATTTTCAAAATATCAAATATTTGAAAATATATCAAATATCGCCATAGTGATCTGGTAGGTGGCACAGTGGATAAGGCACTGGACTCTCAAACATGAGGTCCTGAGTTCAATCCCGGCAGCACATGTACAAGAATGCTGTCTGGTTCTGTCTCTCTATAATCATTTCTTTTTTTTCACCACCAACTTGAGTCTTCCTCTACTGGCATGCACTATACCCCAGTACACATTCAACCAATTCTTTCTACTTTCATCTGCCAGAAAGAACCCTTGGCTTTTTTGTAGTTCACGGATAGTTCAAGTTTCAATTGTGCTTAGCTTTTACTTCCTTGTTTACTTTTTTAGACAGAGACAGAGAATGCAAAAAGGGAGAGAGAATTGGAGAGACCAAAGCACCAAAGTTTGCTTCACTGCATCAGGGTCAGGCTCAAATCTGGGCTGTGCATGGAACAAAGCAACATACTATCCAAGTAAGCTATTTTGCTGGCCCTTCTTCCTTGTTTCTTAAGATCAGAATATGCCCCCCCAAAAAAAATCAGCTTATACATGAGATCATCTAGTATTCCTCTATCTCCTTCTTGCTTAATTCACTTAGTATGATTCCTTCAACTTCCACCCAAGATGTAGCAAAGAATATATAATTTCTTATGGCTAAATAGTGTCTATATATACCACAACTTTATTAACCTATCCTGTTATTGGATTTATTCAACAAAGACTATAACACTTGTCCACAGAGACCTCTATGCACATACCTATGCTATACCTATAAACATACCTAGGCAATGTTTATAGTATCACTATTTGAAATAACCTAAACATGGACAGGATGGGTCTTTTGTAATGTCTGAGGCATAGTTCAACTAGTTTTTACCTGTGCTACGTTACTGGTTTTCCTTCAAATTGGAATCCAAGTTAGTATTATAGTAAACATTATACCATGTAAAACACTTTCACTTGTGTGCTTTGTACACTGTGCAGTAACTGTTTTTCATGATAAATTCTGTCTCAGATCCAAAATACCTCTTTTCTTATGAACAAGGATCAGAAACAAGAGCAAGGTCACACCAAACTAGTTGAAATCTTGCTAACTAGAAGTGTAAGAAAAATGCTTCTTTGATACCCAAAATGACAGCAAAAACTAGGAATCCATATAGGGATGTATGAATCTGCAGGAAAGAATTGTATGGATGTTGAATTCAGATTTCTATTCTCTACTCTAAAAGTCAGACTGATGGCAGAAATCCAGGAATCATTGGCTTCAAGCCCAGCCCTAAGCTTAGTTAAGGTGTCCGACAGTGACCTTGACTACAGATCAAAAATCCTGTGGACTTAGGAGGAAGAAAACAAAGAATCTCCTCACCAAAGACAATTCTTCACTGACTTCTAGCAGCACAATTTAAGTTCCTTTTGTTAGATGCAAAGTATTAAGCAGATGTGATCAACAGATAATTTCTTTCAAGGAGTCTATCAAACAAATGACATTATTCTATACATCAGTATTGGAAAGAGTAAAAATATGCCATTGCCCAACATCAGTTGTAAAAATTAAAAATAACTCAATAAGATGGAAATGCAAGAAATATAAAACCCTTCTATAAAGTTTTATGCCTGCCATGCTTAAAATTACACATTAATCCAATTTGCAGAGTTGGTAATCTGATAAAAATAAACAAAGCTCATATTTAGATATAAACTAAATTCCTCCATCTGCCAGAAAGTAACTATTACTTAAGCTGCCTTCCCATTCAAATGTGTCTATTCCAGGTTTTGTAACCACTAATGTACTTGAATCATAAGAAAACCTAAAATTTCATGTAAGATAACCTTTCCTCAATGCTCAAAACACTTTGCAATATGATTCTGTACTTAGTTTAAAAATAAAACTTCAGTTTACATCAAAACAGTATGAATAATGAAATTGCTGTATGTTAAACTTGAAAGTGGATCAGAAGTGGGGGGAAAATGAAGGGTGCCTTAACCAGCCTGTTTCAGTCCTGCTTCCTGTATTGATTACTTCTAGTTTGCTGCACCAAGACCACATAAGACCTCCTCCTCTCCCTGACTGCTATTCTTTAGTTCTTTCTGATCCCCAAACAATAAAGATAATTATATTCCTAATTGCATGCAAAATTGAGATAATTAATCCTTATAAATTCCCCATAAGATGACTGCTATCAGTAGTCACAGTTTATAAATAAGCAATTGAATGTACCCAGCTTTCTAGCAGTTATGAACAATAGCCAAAAACTGAAAGCAACCCAAGAGTTCATTAGTAGTTGCTGTATTACATGAAAGCAAAGGACTCTGGGGAAGGAGGATAGGCAGGGGTTTGGGTAAGGGAGGCATTAGGGTCCTGGTGAATGCTTTTTGAAAAGAACCTACATTAGAGATGAGAGTTTTACAGAAAGCTATCATGGTTAGATGAGAATTTGTGCCTATGTGTGAACAGTTGTGCTATGGCAATAACTCACAAATAAAATGTTAAAAACAAACAAACAAAAACAATATTAGACTACTATTAACCAATGTAAAATCAATAAATAAAAGGTTAAAAAAGTTGAATACATAAAATTTTATATATACAATGGAATATTAGTCACTTCAAAATGAAGAAAATTCTAGCATTTGCTACTTAAGGAGGGTTTGCTAAGTGAAATAAGGTGGTCACCAAAAGATATTGTATAAGTCCACTTATATGAGGCACCTCATATAACTGTAAAATTAACAGAGACAGGAAATAGAAGGCTGGTTTATATAGACTGGAGAAAAAAGAAACAGTTCTTTAATAAATGTTCGGTTTAATAAAATAAGAATTCTAGACAGTGGGTGCATACTGTGAAAAATTGAGACCCACAGCATTAAATGAGGAAAGAAGATTCTCTTCATTAAATGTCATTTGGAAAGTTGGTTTAAACTGTGCATATTAATGAAACTAAGCCACTAAATATTGACAAAAGTTAGTTCCAAATGGATCAAAGACATAATTCGACCAGAAACCACCACATATATTTAGGATAATATTAGCAGAACACTTCATGATCTACACTTTCAAGTTATTTGTAATGACTTGAGCCCAACAGCAAGGAAAACAAAAACAATGAAGTTATATAAAAATGAAAAGCAAAGGAAACCATAACAAAACAGAAGGAGACACTACAGAATAGAAGTGTAGATAAAAGACTAATAACCAAAATACATAAAGAATTCACTAACTCAGTAACAGCAGCAGCAACAACAACAACAACAACAAAACTCCATTAAAAACTGATGACAGAATGGCATGGACAGAATCTTTAGCAAAGAAGACTTTCAGAGGGCCAACAGAGGTATGGAAAAGTGCTCAAAGTCACTGATTATCAGAGAAATACAA
The DNA here is from genome assembly GCF_950295315.1 of Erinaceus europaeus. Taxonomy (NCBI): domain Eukaryota; kingdom Metazoa; phylum Chordata; class Mammalia; order Eulipotyphla; family Erinaceidae; genus Erinaceus; species Erinaceus europaeus. The sequence goes on from NC_080169.1 coordinate 33,205,628, forward strand.
ATAAATACCACAATATAATACCACTTTACACCCGAAGAATGTCATGCATTAGAAAGGACAGAAATAATAAGAGCTAAAGAGGTTGTGGGGGTAAAGGAACTCTTCAACACTGCTGGAAAGATTTTAAATTGGCCCAACCCTTATGAGGAACAACCTAAAGTTTGCTCACAACTTTAAAAAAATAGGCATATCCTGGGGGTCTGATGGTAGCACAGCAGGTTAAGCTCATGTGGTGGGAAGCGCAAGAACCTGCTTATGGATCCTGGTTCCAGGCCCTGGCTCCCCACCTGCAGGGGAGTCGCTTCACAGGCAGTGAAGCAGGTCTGCAGGTGTCTTTCTTACCCCTCTCTGCCTTCCCCTCCTCTCTCCATTTCTGCCTGTTCTATCCAACAACAACAATTTATTACATCAATAATAACTACAACGATAAAAAAACAAGGGCAACAAAAGGGAAAATAAATAAATAAATAAATTTTTTAAATAGGCATATCCTATGACCCAGCAATTTTTCTCTAGGGAATTTACCCAAAGGAAACAATAACACCTATAGGAAGAGGTCTATATACACTCATTCATGTTCATAGCAACACAATTTTTAATAGCCCAAAGGTGGAAGCAACCCAGATGTTCAACAACAGATGAGTGACTAATAAAGTTGTGGTAAATATAGATAACAAAATATTATTTAACTGTTAGAAATGGTGAAGCCATTTCCTTTGCACCACGTTGGATGAAACTTGCATATTAAGTAAGCATTTTAAGTGAGATAAGCCAAAAAAAAAAAGAGCAAGGGGTGGGAGAAAAATACTGGATGGCCACTAGTATAGGTTGAACTTAAACAAGGACAGAAAGAGCAGAAATGAAGTGTAACTTGAACTGGGTGAGGTGTATTGCAGCAAATCAAAAGACTTGGGGGAAGGAAGGAAAAGTAGTAGGTGGTGAGAGTGCTGATGTCCTGTTGTACAATATAGGAAATGGACCTAAAACTGGGGTGAAATTGTTCTGCAGATATATATCACTGTAAAATGAGAGATTATACCCATGCACACAATTACAGCTATACTTTTTTCTTTTTAAATTTCTTTATTGGGGAATTAATGTTTTATATTCGACAGTAAATACAATAGTTTGTACATGCATAACATTTCCCAGTTTTCTGTATAACAATACAATCCCCACTAGGTCCTCTGTCATCTTTTTTGGACATGTATTCTCCAGCCCCCACCCACCTCAGAATCTTTTACTTTGGTGCAACATGCCAATTCCAGTTCAGGTTCTACTTGTATTTTCTCTTCTGATCTTGTTTTTCAACTTATGCCTGAGAATGAGATCATCCCATGTTCATCCTTCTGTTTCTGACTTATTTCACTTAACATGAATTTTTCAAGGTCCATCCAAGATAGGCTGAAAATGGTGAAGTCACCATTTTTTATAGCTGAATAGTATTCCATTGTGTATATATACCATACCTTGCTAAGCCATTCATCCTTTGTTGGACACCTGGGTTGCTTCCAGGTTTTGGCTATTACCACATGGTCATATCAATAGATGCAGAGAAAGTCTTTGACAAAATACAACATCCCTTTATGATCAAAACACTACAAAAAATCTTGAGGAATTTTCTATCTATTCCCACTTTTTGTATATTTTACACCATAAAGGGATGTTGGATTTTTTCAAAAACTTTCTCTGCATCTGCTGATATGACCATGTGGGTTTTGGTCTTGCATTTATTGATGTGGTGGATCATGTTGATTGATTTAAGTATGTTAAACCAATCTTGCATCCCTGGAATAAACCCCACTTAGTCATGAGGAACAATCTTTTTACTATACTGCTGTATCCAGTTAGCTAGAATGTTGTTCAATATTTTAGCATCTATGTTCATCAGAAATTTCAGTCTGTAGTTTTCCTTTTTGTTTGTATCCCTGTCTGCTTTTAGTATCAGAATGATCTGAAGCTTTTTCTACAGAGGTTGCACATAGACATTCTGCTATGGAACATATATTACCATGTCCTTCAAGAAATGATTAAGAAAATGATGAACCTTGAAAACTCCAATCACTATTGTCAAGCTTCCAAATAAAATCTTCAGGTTAACAGTTGGAGGATCCTGATGAGGTATGCAAATAGATCAACAGCAAAAAAAAAAAATGCTGTGACTCATTGTAAAGTGAGAAAAATATGATATGTTTTTAGACCACAGATATGAGATAGTCATGAAAATTGATCATTAGTTTCTCAAGCCCATCAACTGCTGCTAATTGCTGCTGATTCCTGACAAATGTGGGGAAACTGTAACACTGCAGAAATGAAGGATGTATTTCTTCCTTTTTTTTTTTTTGATTGGGGGGAATCAAGTTTTTAATGTATATTCAGTTGTTGGTACATATGTAAAATTTCTCAGTTTTCTGCAAAATGCTCTCACTCCCAGCCTAGGTCATTCTCTGGTCATCATGCTCCAGAACCTAAAAGCACCCTCCACCCCCACCACCTCTACTTCCACTAGAATCTTTTATTTTGGTGCAATGCATAAAAGTCCAAGTTCTATTTTGTGTTTCCCTTTCCTATTCTTATTTCTTAACTTCTGTCTATGAGTGAGATCATCTCAAATTCATCCTTTTCTTTCTGGCTTATCTCAGTAAAGCTTCATCCAATATTCCTTTGAGATCAGGTGAAGAAGTTTAATTCATCATTCTTAATTGCTGAGTAGTATTCTGTTGTGATTAAACAACATAATTTTCTCAGCAACTCCTCTGTAGTTGGACACCTAGGTTGCTTCCAGATTTTGGATATTACAAATTATATTGCCTTTAAGATAGACATTCACAAATCTCTAGTGATTTTATTTTATTTTTTAAATATTTATTTTATTTATTTATTCCCTTTTGTTGCCCTTGTTGTTTTATTGTTGTAGTTATTATTGCTGTTGTCGTTGTTGGATAGGACAGAGAGAAACGGAGAGAGGAGGGGAAGACAGAGGAAGAGAGAAAGATAGACACCTGCAGACCTGCTTCACCGCCTGTGAAGCTACTCCCCTGCAGGTGGGGAGCGGGGTTCGAACCGGGATCCTTATGCCTGTCCTTGTGCTTTGCACCACCTGCGCTTAACCCACTGCGCTACAGCCTGACTCCCCTCTAGTGATTTTAAAATCCCTATTAGAAAATCTAGAAAATTTGAGATCATGAATGACATTTTATTTACTTCCATTAAGTGTTACTAATTTAGAGAGATAGTAACAATATCATTCAAAAGTAATTGAGTAAGATTACACAATTCTGACAGATTTGGAATTCACCTAGTGATCAATTAAGAGCCACTGAAGTTCTATGTAGACTGGGAGTAAATTTGCATTCAAGTTATAAACTTATTCATATAAACTGAATTTATGGAATCAATTAAATATGGCATAAATTCCCATAGAATAGGTGAGCACTACACTATATAAACTTGAAACAGTTCTAAATCTACAGTGGTAATATTCCTACTAAGTTTTACTGGAACTTGAAATCATTGACTAAATATTCTTTAGTCTCTGTTTTAATTGTGATATCTATGAGCTTTTATAAATAGTAACTGTACAACAATGTATTTGTGCCTAATGGAAGTATGAGAATAACACTTTCATGACTCTATTTAGAAAGTTACTTTCTTTCTTTCTCTTTTTTAAATTTTTTATTATTGGATTCTTCTTCTAGCATTTTCCATTTATTGGATAAGGACAGTAAAATCAAGAGGGAAGGGGTTGATAGAGAGGGAGAGAAACAGAGACACCTGCAGTACTGCTTCACCACTCACAAAGCTAGAAAACTACTTTAAACCCCCCAGTTCATTCTTCTTATTAATAAGGGTAATAAAAATAGCATATAATAACATATATAAGATAATAATATTATAATGACAAATGCAGACACATATACTTTTTTTTCTGAACTACAACCTTAAAGTGTATAAGGCTTCTAAGACATGAAAAGTATATCTGAGGAAATACCAAATAAAATACAGGTCTATATAAGACATAAATTAGCCTTAGGAGACACTCAGAAGTACCAAGATACAACAAGATGTCCATGTGTCCGCCCACTGAAAAGAATATATTGGGGTCAGGTGGTCGTGCACATAATTAAGCATACATGGTACAATGAACAAGGACCAGGTTCAAGCTCCCTGGTCCCCACTTGCAGGGGAAAATCTTTGTGAGTGGTGAAGCAGTGTTACAGGTGTCTCTGTCTCTCTCCCTCTCTATCACACTTTTCCCTCTCATTTCTGATGTCTCTATCCAATAAATATTTTATAAAAAGAGAACATATATTTTAAAAGATATTCTATATGTAAATACAGTTTATATTTAAAATTTAATCCAACAGCCTTCCATGCTCAAAACCCTACAAAAAATGGGAATAGATGGGAAATTCCTCAGGACAGTAGAATCCATATATAGCAAACCTACAGCCAACATCATACTCAATGGACAGAAGCTGAAAGCATTCCCCCTCATATTGAGGATTAGACAGGGATGTCCACTATCACCATTACTCTTGAACATAGTATTGGAAGTTCTTGCCATAGCAATCAGGCAAGAAAAAGGAATAAAAATAATACAGACTGGAAGGGAGGAATCAAGCTCTCACTGTTTGAAGATGATATGATAGTATACATAGAAAAACCTAATGATTCCAGCAGAAAACTACTGGAAGTTATTAGGCAATATAGCAAAGTGTCAGGCTAAAAAATCAATGTACCAAAATCAGAGGCATTTCTTTATGAAAACACTAAATCTGAAGAAGTCATCCAGAAATCACTCCCATTCACTGGTTCAGCAAAATCAATAAAACACCTAGGAATAAAGTTGACCAAAGAAGTGAAAGACTTGTATACTGAAAACTATGAGTCACTATTCAAGAAAATAGAAACTGATACCAAGAAATGGAAAGACATCCCATGCTCATGGATTGGAAGAATTAAAATCATCAAAATGAATATTCTCCTCAGAGCCATATACAAATTTTATGCAATACTCATCAAATTCCACCAAGCTTCTTTACGATAATAGAACAAAAACTACAGTCAGTTTTCTGGAACCAGAAAACACCTAGAATTGCCAAAACAATCTTGAGGAAAAGAAACAGTAATGGAGGCATCACACTCCCAGATCTCAAACTATATTATAAGGCCACCATAATGAAAACAGCATGGTACTGGAACAAAAATAGGCACAAAGACCAGTGAAACAGAATTGAAAGCCCAGAAATAAACCCCTACAACTATGGACATCTAATCTTTGATAAGGGGGCGCAAAGTATTAAATGGCAGAAGGAGGCTCTCTTCAATAAATGGTGCTAGGAAAACTGGGTTGAAATATGCAGAAGAATGAAACTGAATAACCTTACCTCACCAGAAACAAAAATCAATTCCAAATGGATCAAGGACTTGGATGTTAGACCAGAAACTAACAAAAACTTAGAGGAACACATTGTGGAACACTTTCCCGCCTAAACCTCAAGGACATCTTTGATGAAACAAACCCAATTGCAAGTAAGACTAAACTAAAGCAGAAATAAACCAGTGGGACTACTTCAAATTGAAAAGCTTCTGCAGAGCCAAAGAAACTATCACACAAAGAGACCCTTCACAGAATGGGAGAAGATCTTCACATGCCATGATTAGGCAAGAGACTAATTACCAAATTATACAAAGAGCTCAGCAAACCTAGGAACAGAAAAAGCAAATGACCCCATCCAAAAACTGGCAGAGGATATGAACAAAACATTCACTTCAGAGGAAATCCAAAAGGCTAACAAACATATGAAAACTGCTCCAGGTCACTGATTGTCAGAGAAACGCAAATAAAGACAATGTTGAGATACCACCTCACTCCTGTGTGAATGGCTTACATCAAACAGGATAGAAGCAACAAATGGTGGAGAGACTGTGGGAACAGAGGAACCCTTCTGCACTGCTGGTGGGAATGTAAATTGGTCCAGCCTCTCTGGAGAGCAGTCTGGAGAACTCTCACAAGGCTAGACATGGACCTTCCATATGACCCAGTAATTCTTCTTCTGCGGATATACCCCAAGGATTCCATAATACCCAATCAAAAATATATGTGTACATCTATGTTCATAGCAGCACAATTCCTAATAGCTAAAACCTGGAAGCAACCCAGGTGCCCAACAACAGATGAGTGGCTGAGAAATCTGTAGTATGTATACACAATGGAATACTATGCAGCTATTAAGAACAATGAACCCACCCTCTCTGACCCATCTTGGACAGAGCTAGACGGAATTATGTGAAGTGGGCTAAATCAGAAAGATAAGGATGAGTATGAGTTGATCCCACTCATCAACAGAAGTTGAGAAAGAAGAACAGAAAGGGAAACTAGAAGCAGGATTTGACTAAACCCTGTAGGATTTAGAGTAGGGCACCAAAGTAAAAACCCTGTGGTGAGGGGGAGGGTGGATATTCGGCTTCCTGGGGTGGCAAGGGGGACAGGGGTAGGTGGGAGGGATGGGACACAGTCTTTTGGTGGTGGGAATGTTGTTTATGTACACTCCTATTAAATTGAAGTCATATAAATCAATAATTAATATGAGAGGGAAATTTGCTTGTTTGTTTCAAACTTTTTAAAGCACAGACTGAAGCTTTTTAATACATAGGCTGAGTCTTTGATATGTTGACTTTCTCAGAAGCCTAGACCAGGGAGAACAGAAGCAACCAGTGGCACAGCTATATACAAGATGTTGGATATTATACAGCAAATCCTAACAAAGGGACTTTTCAAAGTTAACTCAATTACCAAATAATGTGATGATAACAATAACTATCCATTGTCTTCTTGAACCCTAAGACAGCAGGAACCTCACATCTCCACAATAGACCCTATATTTCCCCCAGTCCTGGAACCTTAGGGTGGAGAGCACTTTCCTGCATGCTTCTCTCAATTCAAATCAAATAATATTGCATCTGCCGAACGCAACCTAATCAGTACAATGAATGCCACCTCAGCATGCTTCACTTCAGACTGTGTCCAGAGACTTCAGGTGTGGAATGACAACCCTTCAGTTTCATTACTTGGGTGAGAACTTTCCTTTCATAGTATTCTCTAATTCCATTCCAGGTGGTTCACTTCCTAACAAAGTCCCAAAACCTAGATATAGACCAAGTCCTCTGAGATAGAGCATAAACTAGGGCAAAATATATACCTGAAACCAAAAGTACACAATAGTCTGCAGTGAATACCCCCCAAAACTTCATCTGCACTATTCCAGCCTTTAGGTCCATGACTGTTCAACAATTTGTTTGGCTTTGTATGTTAACACTTTTTTCAGCCACTGGGTTCCAGATGCCAGCAGGTGGCCAGACTTCCTTGAAAAGAGGACCTCACCAATGTGTCCTGGAGCTCCGCTTCCCCACCCTACTAAAGAAAGAGAGAAGCAGACTGGGAGTATGGACCAACCAGTCAATGCCAATGTTCAGTGGGGAAGCAATTACAGAAGCCAGACCTTCCACCTTCTGCAACCCACAATGACCTGGGTCCATACTCCCAGAGGGTAAAGAATGGGAAAACTATCAGGGGAGGGGAGGGGATATAGAGATCTGGTGGTGGGAATTGTGTGTTGTACCCCTTCTATCCTACAGTTTTGTTTATGTCTCATTTATAAATAAATAAATAAATAAATAAATAAATAAATAAATAAAATAAAATAAAAAGAAGCTTGCAGGAGCCGAGTGGTGGTGCAGTGGGTTAAGAGCACATGGTGGAAAGTGCAGGATCCTGGTTCAAGCCCCCAGCTACCCACCTACAAGGGGGTGGCTTCTAAGGCGGTGAAGCAGGTCTACAGGTGTCTATCTTTCTCTTCCCCCTCTGTTTTCTCCTCTTCTCTCGATTTCTCTCTGTCCTAGCAGACCAACAAGGACAGCAATAGCAACAACTATAATAACAAGGAAGACGATAAGCAACAAGGACAACAAAAGGAAAAAGAAGCTAACAAGGAATCAGCTAAGATTTCAGTCATTATTAACCTCAGCTGTCATAATGTCTACATTCTATGCAATGCAAATAGGATTTTCCCTAAGTTTAGCCTAATGAATGGGTCATAAAACTGTTCAAAGATCAGTCTAAAATGCAACACTTACTCAATGAAAATAATCAGGAATTACCTGAGAGAACACCAGTTCTTTTACTCTGTGAAAAAATATACAACTTGTTTTCTAATAAAATCATAGGGTTTTCCCTCTGCAACTTAGAATATCAGAGTACTGGTTACCTCTGTTCTCCCTGGTCTAGGCTTTTGAGAAAGTCAACATATCAAAGACTCAGCCTATGTATTAAAAAGACTCAGTCTAAAACAGGGTAACAAAGAGAAAAAAAAAAGACTCAGTCTGTGTTTTGAAAAGTTCTAGACATATGATCAATTTTTCCCCTCTCATATTAATTGAATAGTGATTTATATGACTACAATTTAATAGGAGTATACATAAACACCATTCGCACCACCAAAAGACTGTGTCCCATATCAACCACCCACCCTTACCCCCAACCCCCATCCCCCACCCCCAAAACCCCCATTGCCTCAGGAAACCGAATGTCCACCCTCCCCCTCACCACAGGGTTTTTACTTTGTTGCCCTACTCTGGATTTAATCAGATCCTGTTTTAGTTTCCCTTTCTGTTGTTCTTTCTCAACTTTTGTTGATGAGTGGGATCATCCCATACTCATCTTTGTCTTTCTGACTTAGTTCATTTAACATAATTCCTTCTAGCTCCATCCAAGATGGGTCAGATAAAGTGGGTTCATTGTTCTTAATAGCTGCATAGTATTCCATTGTGTATACATACCACAGCTTTCTCAGCCACTCATTTGTTGTTGGGCACCTGGGTTGCTTCCAGGTTTTAGCTATTATGAATTGTGCTGCTATGAACGTAGGTATACATATATCTTTTTGATTGGGTATTATGGAGTCCTTGGGGTATAGCCCCAGGAGAGGAATTACTGGTTCATATGGAAGGTCTATGTCTAGCCTTGTTAGAGTTCTCCAGACTGCTCTCCACAGAGACTGGACCAGTTTACATTCCCACCAGCAGTGTAGAAGGGTTCCTCTGTCCCCACATCCTCTCCAGCATTTGTTGCTGCTGTCCTTTTTGATGTATGCCATTCTCACAGGAATGAGGTGGTATGTCAATGTTACCTGAAGTCTCTGGACACAGTCTGAAGTGAAGCATGCTGAGGTGGCACTCCTTGCATTGATTAGGTTGCAATCGGCGGATGCAATATTATTTGATAAGAATTGAGAGAAGCATGTAGGAAAAGTGGGCCCCACCCTATGGTTCCAGGACTGAGGAAAATATAAACTCTATAGTGGACATGTGAGGTTCCTGCTGTCTTAGGGTTCAAGAAGACAATGGATAGTTATTGTTATCATCACATTTTCTGGTAATTGGGTTAACTTTGAAAAATCCCTTTGTTAGGGTTTGCTGTATAATACCCAGCATCTTATATATAGCCGTGTCATCTTCTGCAACCCACAATGACCCTGGGTCCATACTCCCAGATAGAGAATGGGAAAGCTATCAGGGGAGGGGATGGCATATGGAGACTTGGTGGTTTGAATTGTGTGGAGTTGTACCCTTCCTATCCTACGGTTTTGTTAATGTCTCCTTTCTTAAATAATATATATATATATATATATATATATATATATATATATATCAGAGAATTAATTAAATAGAATATGAAATCCTACCTCTTAGAATTTTGTTTAATATTTTAGCCTACCTTAGGAATGCAATTGTTGGTAGCAATATTATACCACAGCTTTTCTCCTTATAATGACTTCTTCCTTGTATATATGTTAAAAAGTAATAAACTAGTAAAGAATGAAAGCTAGAGATTTCTTCTTCACAATTAATATTTACTAAGTCTCCAGGGCCAAAATTACCTCAGTCTTTTTCTTCAAGTCTACAATCACAGCTGCAGTTTTTTTTTCCATTACCATAGCAACCACAGGAATGCAAGCATTGTGTTTCCTTCTCTGTCCAAAACATATAAAAAGGGCCAAAGTAGCAACAACCACCAGGAGACAGATAAATACCCTAGAAATGGTCATAATTAAGAATTTACATTTACGGGAGTATTTTGAAAGCACATCTGACTTCAGAGTACTTAGATCATTCAACTATGACAAAATACATATTCATTCAAGTTTATTGAATCAAGATTCATTAGTTTCATTTACAGAGACTTTCAACAAAGAAATACTAAATTTACCAGTTTTGTCTTTTTGTTTAAACAAATGAGAAGGAAAAAAAAAACCTCCCTGTTAAGGTTATAGAGAACTTTCTAAATTACATAAAAAACAGTGTCTTATTTATACCCAAATGGGAGCTAGAAAAGGACCATATATACGAAGTTAATGGCTTGATCCCCAATTTTGTTGTTTATACTTCAAAATCATGGTAAGAACATTCCTTCATGCCTACATTTGTATCTTTAATCTAAGTTTAGTATAATGTAAGACAAGTACAGGAATTTTGTGAAATTTTTGAACATCTGATTCCATTCTCTTTGTCTATGGATAGGTGACTTTAGAAATCTTCAATCTAGTTTTTCTATAATAGAATGCATAAATAACAGCATTCTTCACCATAAAGACAATGACTTTAGGCTTTGGACATTGACACATCTGTAGTATTAATTACTATATGAATTTGGGGATAGACTTAGGAAAGGATTTGAAAATACCTTTGTTACCATATATCCCTACATCTTTATTTCAGAAAAATGAACTGATACAGAGATAAAATTATGGCAAATAGTAGATATGTCAGTTTCCACAACAAAATATTTACATTATTTAGTATTTCCTTTTAATTTTTAGGAAAAATGACTACCCTAATTATCTTCTCAAGAAAGATATGTTCTTTTACCACCCTAGCCATACTATGTAGAGCTCTTCCTTGGGAGGTAAGCTCCTATACCAATAGGTATAACTAATTAAGATACATACTATAACAGATACATTTGCAAAGGACAATAGAAACATGTAGGGTAGGTTTGACTTTGCCTGAAGAATAATCATAAGGAGAAGATTATGTTTTTTTTTTTTTTTTTGGTTGTCAGTGCTCACAAAAGACATAATTCTAGGCACAGAGATTGACATAGAGTCCGACAGAAGACAGAAGCAGAAAATAAGCATTAGATTATTTTTCATCGAGTTTTGAATGCTATCCTTAAGAATCAACTTGATCCAGTGGGTAATAAGAAAATTAACTTGAGCTATCTGACGCCAACTTTTTTTTTACATTTTATTTGGGGCTTATTAATATCTTATAGCATAGTTGTCCACACATGGGCACAATTTTCCAGCTACATGTAACTGGTCTCTGAGACATATTTTCACGCCTGATATAGGACCTCAACCCCTTCCCCCACCAAGTCCACTTCTCCCATTTCTTCCCTAGAGTTGCTTGTTTTGGTGCAGTACACCACCACCAGTTCATGTTTTACTCTGTGATTCTGTTTCCCAAGTTCCACCTACATGTGAAGTCATCTAGTATTCTTTCCTCTCTTCCTGACTTACCTTACCCAACATTTCTTTCATGTTCAAACCAAGATGAAGCAAAGATTGGGATTTTAGAATTTATGATGTAGTATTTTATAGTTGACCTTTATTTGTTGTATCCATTTTACCCTAGATTTTCCTATGTATTTGTTTCTTTTGTTACTATTTGTGTTCCCAGTTCTCTTCCACCATTGATAACCTCATTTAGAGTTGGATAGCCTTTGCTTTTTTCATTTAGGTCTCCTTTCTCTAATTCTTGTAAGGCAGCATTAGTGGTGGTGGATTCCTTCAATTCCTGTTTGGGAAGATTTCTATTTTTCCTTCATATTTGAAGTGTAATTGGCAAGATAGAGTATTCATGGCAGGCAATTCTTATGTTTTAATCATGTGAATATGTTCTTCTACTCCTTCGTTGCCACTAGAGTTTATGATGAAAAATCTGATGAAAGCCTGATGACTTATAACTGTATGTCAGAGTCTTGCTTTCTCTAGCAGTCTGCAATAGTTTTTTTTCTTGTCCTTGCTTATTTGACAGTTTTACTATAATGTACACTTAGAGAGTGTGCTGGTTTTACCTTCTAAGCCTGATATTCTTTCCTCAAGCTGTTTTGTTTTACCTACTTTATCTCTTACATAAGCCTTAACTACATCCAATGTGTCCTTTACATCAGGTAGCTATGTTCAGAGTTTCCTTTGTGTGCTTTGTAGTTCTTTGGTGACATAATCTTTGAGATATTGAATCTGTGTCTTCATGATATGGTTGTAGTGTTGCACTGCCTTTATAATAAGCTTTCTGGATGGATACTCAGATATATGTTTTTTACAAATTCTTATAAGTTTGAACAGATATATATATATATATTAATGTTTTGGCTAAGCATGGTTTCTGCTGTTCAACCAGTAGATGACACTGTGAAATTCCTGGTGTTTTACATTGCTTTATCTGGTTGTTCCTGGGTGAGAACTTTCTGTCACTGTTAATCCATGGCCACTCAGTGACAATATTAATGAGATAACTGTAGTATGAATTTCAGTGAATTGAGAATTTACAACAGGAAGACAATGACTAGTTGTAAAAAAAAAAAAGATTAGGAAAGCTATTTTGAAGGAGTCTAATTATAAACACATTCAAGAGAGAGATATGTAAGGTATAACTTTGATATATCTAGGAGTCACTAAAATGGACTAGTTGAAGAAAGTATTGATAAGTTCTAACTGGAGAAACATGGAGAGCAGAAACAGTCATAAACTTCTAGATCTTGCCACAAAATTTTATGTCAGATATTCTGCTTTGGTGTATTCTCTACTCTATATACCACCCATTTAAGATTAAGATAACAATTAAGTTAGTTAGCTTAATATCATCTTCAAATAGCATCTTAGCAGAAGGAAGAAAACATGCACCAAAGAAATTACTGTAAAGATACTATGGTTAAAAAGAAAGTCATAGATGGATCACCACAGAACTAAATTAGATAGTGTGCTTCTTTGCCATGTTCACAACCTATGCTCAAGCCTAATCCACAGTGCACTGAAGGAAAGTTTGTTGCTATGATTTATTTCACTCTCTGATTCTCTCTCTCACATTTTCTGTCTTAACATACTAGTCTAGAGTGGAGAAACCAAAGAGACAACAACAGTAGCAAAAATAATATAATTGAATTCTTAGATAAAAAAAGAATTTAAAATTTTTTATGATTATTTGTCTTTACTACTTTAACCTACCTACTTTCACAGTGGGATTAAAAACACAAAAGCAGGGATTCCAGAAGATGGCGGACTGAGAAGCTGCTAGTGGCTTGAGCTCCGACAACATCAGTAGGATTTTTTGCCTTTAGCAGGACAGTAAATAAGGGGTCCTAGCGGTTACACCAAGGAGGTGACTATAACTCAAATTTAGTTAGAAAATAAAGTAAGGGAGTCGGGCGGTGGCGCAAAGAGCAGGGACCGGCGTAAGGATCCCGGTTCGAGCCCCTGGCTCCCCACCTGCAGGGGAGTCGCTTCACAGGCAGTGAAGCAGGTCTGCAGGTGTCTATCTTTCTCTCCCCTCGCTCTGTCTTCCCCTCCTCTCTCCATTTCTCTCTGTCCTATCCAACAACAAAGCAACGTCAACAATGGCAATAATAACGGCAATGAGGCTTCAACAACTAGGGCAACAAAAAGGGGGAAAAATGGCCTCCAGGAGCGGTGGATTCATGGTGCAGGCACCGAGCCCAGCAATAACCCTGGAGAAAAAAAAAAAAGAAAAGAAAGGAAAAAGAAATGAAAAGGGATCGGGCGGTGGCACAGTGGATTAAGCACATGTGGCACAAAGTGCAGGGACCGGCGTAAGGATCCTGGTTAAAGGCCCTGGCTCCCCACCTTCAGGGGAGTCGCTTCACAGGCGGTGAAGCAGGTCTGCATGTTTCTATCTTTCTCTCCCCCTCTCTATCTTCCCCTCCTCTCTCCATTTCTCTCTATCTTAGCCAACAACGAACAACATCAACAATGGCAATAATAATAACCACAAGAAGGCTACAACAATAAGGGCAACAAAAATGGGGGGAAATGATCTCCAGGAGCGTTGGACTCATGGTGCAGGCACCGAGCCCAGCAATAACCTTGGAGGGAAAAAAAATAAAAGAAAGGAAAAAAATCTTTTTAAATTATTATTCCCGAAGTGCATCGCTCACCCCCCCCCCCATAACCAGTCCTTGGGGGCCAGAGATCTACTCCTAGCAGGCTCCCCTGCTGAGCTTCTTTCTTTACCAAGATTCCTGTCCCACCAGGGGGTGTCATTCCAACTCCAACTCTATTCCTTTCTGAAACCCTTGGCCTTTCTTCTTTCTAAGTGGCCAATTCCAGCTACAAATATTCCACCAAGCAGAGCCTTACTCAGACAGGGAAAGACTGCCAGAGGTTTTTTTTTTTTTTTTTTTTTTTTTTTGTCTTTGTTTTCTCAATTCTTCTTCTTCTAGCATTTGCCCTTCTTCCATAGCCAGTCAACAGCATCAGGTTGAGCCTGATGTAAAGTTTCGAGACCTCCTTTGAATCTGGAGAGGTGGCAGTCATTGACTATGTGGGTCATAGTCTGTCTGTAGCCGCAGGGGCAGTTTGGGTCGTCTCTGGCTCCCCAGCGATGGAACATAGCGGCACACGGGCCATGGCCTGTTCGATAGTTTTCTCAATAATCAGCTGCCTCTGCTCAGGGAGACTGAGGCAGTCTGGAGCCATTCAAGCTGAACAGGACAGGTTTCTTACTCTGTTCTATTTTATTTTCAATACTAGATAAATACTTATCCCTTTCCCCCTCTCCTTCAGGTTGACCAGAATTAACTCTTAGTGTATTTTCCATTGCTAGGGAACTGGGTGTCTTATCCACTGCTAAAGTAACTTGTTTAACTATTCCTACCTCCCCTACCCACTCTCCCCCTCCCCTTGCCTAGCTAATTAAATAATAATAACTAACTAAATAAATAAATAATCTTTCCTTTCACTGCTCTTTTATTACTGTTCTTTTTCTTATCTTTTTCTTTTCTCTCTCTCTTTTTTTTTCTTTTCTCATTCTAGTCATCCTTTCTTCCTTCCTCCTTCAGCTTTCTGAATTCACTGATACACGTTTGGGAATTATTTTGGGGAAGAAATCTGACTCAGAGTGGACTCTTTCTGCATGCATCTCTGCTCTACTTCCCTTTCTTTGCTAGCTATGACTAGAATACACAATGGATAGTAAATTTGCATAACTGTCTATTCTTGCTATTCTTGTCTATTCCTGAGGGTTATTTTTTTCAGGTTTCTTTTTTAACTTTCTTAAAAATCAGCTGCTCAAGAGGCTTGAGGTAATCTGGAACAGGTTTTTTACCCTACTCTATTTTATTATTAATATTATATAAAGGTGTATATCTTTCTGCCCCTCCTTTAGGTTAACCAGAATTAACTCTTAGGGTATCTTCCATTACTAGGGGACTGGAATCTTATCCATTGCAAGAGGAACTTGTTTTACTACTCCTACCTCCTCTACCCACTATGTCCTTCCCCCTACTCCTAGCTAATTAAAAAAATAAAATAAAATAAAAAATAAATTAATCAATTAAAAAACTTTCATTTCACTGCTCTTTTATTACAGCTGCTTTTCTCATCTTTTTATCTTTTCTCTCTCTTGTTTCTCTTTCTTTTTATCTTGTCTTCCTTTCTTCATTCCTTCTTCTTTGGCTTTCTGAATTCACTGATATTCATTTGAAATTATTTTGGGGTAGAAATCTGACTAAATCCCTATGTGTGTATCTCTGCTCTACTTCCCTTTCTCCTCTTGCTACCCCTAGAATATACAGTGGATAGTAGATTAGCATAATTGTCAATTCTTGCTATCCATTTTTTCCTTTCTCGTTCTTCTTCACTTGGACTTGGTTGCTATTTTTTCACAGACTGGGGACATTGTTTGGCTAACTGGTAGTTATTAAACTGCTTCAATGCTTGCTTTAGTTGCTATTGTAATTTCTGAGGTTGGTGATTGCATTTGTCATAAAGGTATTTAGTACAGTGTTGCTTGTACTCAAAACACAACAACTGAGGAACAACAGAACATAAAAATAAGAAACACATTAATAAAAAAAATGGATCAAGAAGAGCAAATAAAACTACTAAAATGCTATTAAACTTCTACTACAATGAATGAAGACAAGAGCCCAGAAGAAGCTACAAATAAGCCAGAAGTAACCATAGATAAGAAAAGTATGCAAGCAATAATAAACTTATTAATCACAAATGAAAACAACATTGGAGGAAAGGAGTGGTAGTATTAGGGAAACAACAGTTGAAGCTACCAAGGAAAATACTGATTATCTTGAGGCAATTAGAGAACTGAAAGCTGAAATAGCTGAACTGAGGAAAGAAGCTGAGGGAAGGGAAAGCAGACTAACAGAAGCAGAAAACAGAATTAGTCAGAAGAGGATAAGTTAGAGAAAACTAAGAAAGAGGTGAAAGAGCTCAAAAAGAGATTTAGAGACACTGAAAACAACAACAGAGACATATGGGATGATCTAAAAAGAAGTAACATTCATATAATTGGCCTGCCAGAATCAGAAAGAGAGGAAGGGAAAGGAAAAAATCGAGACTAAATTATAGAAGAAAACTTCCCAGACCTGAATAACAGAAAGGACATTAAGATTCAAGAGGCCAGAGAGAGGCCAAACAGAATCAACCCAGACCTGAAAACACCAAGACACATCATAGTTACAATGAGAAGGAGTAAGGATAAAGAAAGGAACCTAAAGGCTGCAAGAGAGAAACAACATCGAAAATAAGAGAACCATACAAAAGATCAATGAAGCCAAATGTTGGTTCTTTGAAAGATTAAACAAAATTGACAAACCGCTAGCCAGACTCACCAAAAAAAAAAAAAAAGGGAGAAGACTCAAATTAATAAAATTGTAAACGATGGAGGAGATATCACAATTGTCACCACAGAAATCCAGGAAATCATGCGAAACTTCTATGAAGAACTATACGCCAGAAGATAGGGAATGTGGAAGAAATGGAACAATTCCTAGAAACATATGCCCTTCCAAAACTGAACCAAGGAGAACTACAAAACCTAAATGCAACAATCACAGAAAAAGAAATTGAAACCGTTATTAAGAATCTCCCCAACAACAAAAATCCTGGACCAGATGGCTTCACAAACAAATTCTACAAAATCTTCAGGAAACAGTACCCATACTTAAGCTTTTCCATAAGATTGAAGAAACAGAAATACTCCCTTCCACCTTCTATGAAGCCAACATCACCCTGATACCAAAAGCTGATAGGGACACAACAAAAAAGGAAAACTACAGACCAATATCTCTGATGAACATAGATGCCAAAATATTTACAAGATCTTGCCCAAATGAATACAACATCATATCAAAAAGATTGTTCTTTTTGATTCATCCCAGGAATGCAAAGCTGGTTCAGCATCCGTAAGTTAATTAATGTCATTCACATCAATAAAAGCAAAGCCAAAATCCACATGATTATCTCAATAGATGCAGAGAAAGCCTTTGACAAAACCCAACACCCATTCATGCTCAAAACCCTACAAAAAATGGGAATAGACACGAAATTCTATAAGATAGTGTAATACAAATATAGCAAACTTACATCCAACATCATACTCAATGAACAGAAGCTGAAAGCATTCCCCCTTAGACCAGGGACTAGACAGTGCTGCCCACTATCACCATTACTCTTGAACATAGTATTGGAAGTTCTTGCCATAGCAATAAGGCAAGACAAAGATATCAAAGGAATACAGACTGGAAGGGAAGAAGTCAAACTCTCACTATTTGCAGATGATATGATAGTATACATAGAAAAACCTAAATAATCCAGCAGAAAACTAATGGAAGTTATTAGGCAATATAGCAAGGTGTCAGGCTACAAAATCAATGTACAAAAATCAGAGGCATTTCTTTATGCAAACACTAAATCTGAAGAAGAAGACATCCAGAAATCACTCCAATTTACTGTTTCAGCAAAATCAATCAAATACCTAGGAGTAAAGTTGACCAAATAAGTGAAAGACTTGTATACTGAAAACTATGAGTCGCTACTCAAGGAAATAGAAACTGATACCAAAAAATGGAAAGACATCCCATGCTCATGGATTGGAAGAATAAATATCATTAAAATGAATGTTTTCCCTAGAGCCATATGCAAATTTAATGCAATACCCCTCAAATTTCCACCAAGATTCCTTAAGAGAATAGAACAAACACTACAATCATTTATCTGGAACCTGAAAACACATAAAGTTGCCAAAACAATCTTGGGGAAAAGAAACAGAAATTGAGGCATCATACTCCCAGATCTCAAACTATATTATAAAGCCATCATCATCAAAACAGCACGGTACTGGAACAAAAATAGGCACACAGACCAGTGAAACAGAATTGAAAGCCCAGAAATAAATCCCCACACCTAAGAACATCTGATCTTTGATGAGGGGGCCCAGGGTATTAATGGAAAAAGGAGGCTCTCTTCAATAAATGGTGCTGGGAAAACTGGGTTGTAAAATGCAGAAGAATGAAATTGAACCACTTCATCTCACCAGAAACAAAAATCAACTTGAAATGGATCAAAGACCTGAATGTTAGACCAGAAACAATAAAATACTTAGAGGAAAACATTGGTAAAACAGTTTCCCACCTACACCTCAAGGACATCTTTGATGAATCAAACCCAATTGCAAGGAAGACTAAAGCAGAAACAAACCAATGGGACTACATTAAATGGAAAAGCTTCTGCACATCCAAAGAAACTATTAAACAAACAAAGAGACACCCAAAGAATGGGAGAAGATCTTCACATACCATACATCAGACAAGAAACTAATCACCAAAATATATAAAGAGCTCAGCAAACTCAGCACCAAAAAAGCAAATGACCCCATCCAAAAATGGGCAGAGCATATGAACAAAACATTCACCTCAGAGGAGATCCAAAAGGCTAACAAACATATGAAAAACTGCTCTAGGTCACTGATTGTCAGAGAAATGCAAATTAAGACAACATTAAGATGCCACCTCACTCCTGTAAGAATGTCATACATCAAAAAGAACAGCAGCAACAACTGCTGGAGAGGTTGTGAGGACAGAGGAACCCTTTTGCATTGCTGGTGGGAATGTAAATTGGTCCAGCCTCTGTGGAGAGCAGTCTGGAGAACTCTCACAAGGCTAGATATGGACCTCCCATATGTTGCAGTAATTCCTCTCCTGGGGTTATACCCCAAGGACTCCATAACACCCAACCAAAAAGAGGTGTGTACTCCTATGTTCATAGCAGCACAATTCATAATAGCTAAAACCTGGAAGCAACCCAGGTGCCCAACAACAGATGAGTGGCTTAGAAAGCTGTGGTATATATACACCATGGAATACTATGCAGCTATCAAAAACAATGAACCCACCTTCTCTGACCCATCTTGGACAGAGCTAGAAGGAATTATGTTAAGTAAGCTAAGTCAGAAAGATAAATATGAGTATGGGATGATCCCACTCATCAATAGAAGTTGAGTAAGAAGATCTGAAAGGGAAATTAAAAGCAGGACCTCACCAAATTGTAAGCAGGGCACCAAAGTAAAAACCCTGTGGTGAGGGGTAGACATGCAGCTTCCTGGGCCAGTGGGGGGTGGGAGTGGGTGGGAGGGATGGGTCACAGTCTTTTGGTGGTGGGAATGGTGTTTATGTACACTCCTAGCAAAATGTAGACATATAAATCACTAGTTAATTAATATGAGAGGGGGAAAATCAATTGTATGACTCAAAGTTTTTCAAAACACAAACTGAATCTTTTTAATATATAGGCTGTGTATTTCATATGCGGACTCTCTCAAAAGCCTAGACCAAGTATATCAGAAGCAACCAATAGCACAGCTATATACAAGATACTGGGTACTGTACAGCAAACCCTAACAAAAGGACTTTTCAAAGTTAACCCAATTACCAAATAATGTGATGAACTATTGATTAACATTAACTATCAATTGTCTTTTTGAACCCTAAGACAGCAGGAACCTCACATCTCCACTATAGGGCCCCTACTTCCTCCAGTCCTGGAACCCTTGGATAGGGCCCACTTTCCCATATGCCTCTCCCAATCCATATCAAATAATATTGCATCTGCCGATCACAACCTAACCAACGCAACGATTGCCACCTCAACATGCTTCACTTCAGACTGTGTCCAGAGACTTCACATCTGGAATGACAACACATCAGCTTCATTACTCAGGTGAGACCTTTCCTTTCACAGTATACTCTAATTTCATCTCAGGTGGTTCACTTTCTAACAAAGTCCCAAAACCTAGATATACACCAGTTTCTGTGAGAGCATATCTTCACACGTATCTATAAACTACTGCAAAATATATACCTGAAAGCAGAAGTACACTAGAGTTTGCAGTGAGTACCTCCCTAACAACACTTCCTTTCCACTATTCCAAGCTTTGGGTCCATGATTGCTCAACAATTTTTTTAGCTTCGTATGTTAACTCTCTTTTCAGTCACCAGGTTCCAGATGCCATCAGGATGCTGGCCAGCCTTCCCTAGATTGAAGACCCCACCAATGTGTCCTGGAGCTCAGCTTCCCCAGAGACACACCCTACTAGGGAAAGAGAGAGGCAGACTGAGAGTATGGACCGACCAGTCAACACCCATATTCAGCAGGGAAGCAATTATAGAAGCCAGACCGTCTACCTTCTGCAACCCACATTGACCCTGGGTCCATGCTCCCAGAGGAATGGAGAATGGGAAAGCTATCAGGGGATGGGGTGGGATATGGAGATTGGGTGGTGGGAATTGTGTGGAGTTGTACCCCTCTTACCCTATTTTTTTGTTAATTAATCCTTTCTTAAGTAAAAAAAAAAAAGAAAGAAAATCTATATCTTTGAAAATTTTATGTAAACCTGTTACATGACTATTACAAACTTGCATTTTGTTACTACAAAAAGACCAATTATATTATGTACTTCACTGCTATTAAAAAATAAGAATGTGGTGGGCCAGGGTCCAGATGATAAGCATAGAGGATGTTACTCCTCTCACAAAATCAATATTCCCATGATACATCAAAAAAAAGTGTACAAAGAAATAGACCTAAATCTAAAACAAGCTTCCACAGCAGGGCAAAAAAAGTCAGGTTTCAGACAGCAGAATACATTTTTTTTATTTATATTTAAAGTTTTACAGCTTTATACTTACAATTTCACAATACTGGGAGAAAAAATCACAATCTGTAAGTTAGTAACAATATTCCTGCCTCACACTACAATTTACTGAGTATAACTATTGTGGATATCATATAGGAATTCAGTCTTCATAGTAATAGACCTTGAAGGTGAATTTGGAATACTCTTTGGAGGCCCACAGCCTGTCAAATAGTGCTCCCTGTTAGCTAGCTATATTGTAACTACCTGGAAAAAAAGTTTGAGCTTCTTTTCAGACCTGAGCTCCCATCCAGGCAAACAAGTGTCTACTGAGTATTTTCAAATCCAAACTCCTGGCCATTACCCAAGTGTCCTAAACATCAGTGCTATAAACTCTGCAAGGAACTTGTGCCCACATCTATTAAAACAGATTCCTAGCCCATATTCCCACAGAGCATCAAACATAATGAGAAAGCAGAAGAAATTACAACTAGTGATCAATAAAAACAAAAAATAGAAAACACCAAATTTAAGAGTTATATAAATGTCTGAAAGAAAACTTATTGTTAAGGATGCTCACAGAAATGAGTTCAATGAAGGAAAAACAAAAAGGAAGGAAGTAAAAAGTCATAACAAATATCAGCAAGATAACATATCTGGGAAGGTACTTGCTTTGCTACGAGAATGACTTATGTTTGATCTCCCAGTAAAATTTATGAGAGTACTTTTGCACTAGGGAAAGTTCCTGTGGTGTAACATTCTTCCCTCTCTCTATTTCTTTATTTCTTTCTTTCACTTTCTATTTGTAAGGTTGACCCAGGTTGGTAAAGCTCATGTAATAATTGTGATGATAAAGCATATAGTATTTAGGCAGATATTTCATGTTTTGATTGTATTTAAATCATCAGTGTTGTGTGTGAAAGGACAGTTCTTTTTTTTTTCCTCTCTATCTCACTTTCTCCCTTCCACTTATATAATAAACAAATAATTTTAAAATGATCTCCAGGTGTTATAAATATTTTATTCCTTCAGTTCTTAAATATTTTCATTCCTATGCAAACATTGCTTTGTAATTTTTTATGCACATGTGCAAATGTACTTTTTCCATACATTTTGCAACTTCATTATTTCAGTGAGGAACAGCTGATTTACAAAATTGTTGTCATGGGCTGCGCTTCTACATTTCTTCACATGTCTAAATACTTTAAGGTCTACTTCAACTACATTGAACATACTGTAGTCAATGACCACAGGTTTCTGCTCCCTAGTATATCCTCATCATCTAATACAGTATCTACAACTATAGTATAATCTCTGAATATCTATAAAATAAATGAATACATGAATACACCTGACTTTAAGAAACAAATGGATCATCTCATGATGTAAAAAAAAAAAAAAGGAAAGAAGGAAATGCATAGAAGAGCATCTAGGAGCTGAGTAGAACACACATATTACTATAGATACAGACTTGGGCTCCATTCCCTGGTTCTATAAGAAGAAGTTTCACAAGCAGTGAAACTGTGATATATGTTTCTCTTTGCCCTTTTCCTTTCTCTCTGTGTCTATCAGAAAGAAAGAAAGAAAGAAAGAAAGAAAGAAAGAAAGAAAGAAAGAAAAAAAGAAAGAAAGAAAGAAAGAAAGAAAGAAAGAAAGAAAGAAAGAAAGAGTGAAGAAAGAAAGGAAAGAAGGAAGGAAGGAAGGAAGGAAGGAAGAAAGAAAGAAAGAAAGAAAGAAAGAGTGAAGACAGTAAGACAGAGACAGAGACACAGAGAGAGAATGTGTAAAGAAGATTGTTCTTACAGACCTAGAAAGTAGTAATCTTGTATATTGAACAATTTGCCATGTAGAAAGCCTCAGATAGGAACCCTGACACTACATGGGAGTACCTTAATACCAGCAGAAGCTCCACAGCTGGTAGAGTAGTGCTGCAGTGTTTCTCCATCGCTCTCTGTCTCTCAACCCCTCACTACGTCAAATAAATGAATGAAAATGTTAGTCAAGGAGTGGCAGAATTGTGCAAGCATGAGGCCCTGGCACCACAACATTAAAAAGGGATAAAGAGAGCCAGGGAGTGTTCACTAGGCAGAGTGCTACTTACTATGTGTGAGAACCTAAGCTTCAGCAGGTCCCCATCTACACAGGGGAAACTTCATGAGTGGTAGAACAGAACTGTTGGTGTAGCTCCTTCTTTAGGTGTGTCTCCTTCTCTCATCCTCTATTTTAAAAAAAGCTATACATGAGTGCACATACTAATACACATCTTGCTTTCTCTCTCTTTCTTTTATTTTCTGTCATTATTAGGGTTTCGTCTGTTTACCACTACAAACATTATTCCAAGAAGTGTGCTTAACTTTGATAAGTACTGTTAGCTTGCTTTCTAGTAGCAGAATTGACTTACACATTCATTAGAGATCAAAAGAATGTCTCTTTTACCAACATCTTTTAAAATTTTTGTCATTCGCAGGCTGGGAATATGGCTTGAACTGCCAATGTCCATGTTCAGTGAGGAAGCAATTACAGAAGTCAGACCTCTACGTTCTGCACCCAGAAGGATACTCCTAGAGGGATTAAGAATAGGAAAGCTATCAAGGGAGGGGATGGGATACAGAATTCTGGTGGTGAGAACTGTGTAGAACTGTACCCCTCTTATTCTATGTTCTTGTCAATATTTCCATTTCATAAACAATATTTTTGGCCTCCAGGGTTATTGTTGGGACTCGGTGCCTGCACCAGGAATTCACTGCTCCTGGAGGCTATTCCCCCCCCCCTTTTTTTGTTGCCTTTGTTATTTTTTTATCGTCCTTGTGATTTTTTTATAAATTTTTTATTTAAGAGGATTAATGAACAAAAACATAAGGTAGGAGGGGTACAACTCCACACAATTCCCACCACCCAATCCCCATAACCCACCCCCCCTCCCATGATAGCTTTCCCATTCTCTAGCCCTCTGGGAGCATGGACCCAGGGTCATTGAGGGTTGCAGAAGGTAGAAGGTCTGGCTTCTATAATTGCTTCCCCGCTGAACATGGGCGTTGACTGGTCGGTCCATACTCCCAGTCTGCGTCTCTCTTTCCCTAGTAAGGTGTGTCTCTGGGGAAGCTGAGCTCCAGGACACATTTGGTGGGGTCTTCAATCCAGCGAAGCCTAGCGAGCATCCTGGTGGTATCTGGAACCTGGTGATTGAAAAGAGAGTTAACATATGAAGCCAAACAATTTGTTGAGCAATCATGGATCCCAAGCTTGGAATAGTGGAGAGGAAGTGTTAGGGAGGTACTCACTGCAAACTCTAGTGTACTTCTGCTTTCAGGTATATATTTTGCAGTAGTTTATGGATACATGTGCACATAAGCTCTCTCTCACAGAAACTGGTGTATATCTAGGTTATGGGACTTTGTTAGAAAGTAAACTACCTGAGATGAAATTAGAGTGTACTATAAAAGGAAAGGTCTCACGCGAGTAATGAAGCTGAAGGGTTGTCATTCCACACGTGAAGTCTCTGGATACAGTCTGAGGTGAAGCATGTTGAGGTGGCAATCGTTGCTTTGGTTCGGTTGTGATCGGCGGATGCAATATTATTTGGTTTGGATTGGGAGATGCATACGGGAAAGTGGGTCCTATCCAAGGGTTCCAGGACTGGGAGAAGTAGGGGCTCTATAGTGAAGATGTGAGGTTCCTGCTGTCTTAGGGTTCAAAAAGACAATCGATAGTTAATATTATCATCACATTATTTGTTAATTGGGTTAACTTTGGAAAGTCCTTTTGTTATGGTTTGCTGTACAGTATCCAGTATCTTGTATATAGCTGTGCTATTGGATGCTTCTAATCTACTTGGTCTAGGCTTTTGAGAGAGTCCGCATATCAAATACATAGCCTATATATTAAAAAGATTCAGTTTGTCTTTTGAGAAACTTTGAGACATACAATTAATTTCCCCCTCTCATATTAATTAACTACTGATTTATATGTCTACATTTTGCTAGGAGTGTACATAAACACCATTCCCACCACCAAAGGACTGTGACCCATCCCTCCCGCCCACTCCCACCCCCCACTGGCCCAGGAAGATGCATGTCTACCCCTCACCACTGGGTTTTTACTTTGGTGCCCTACTTACAATTTGATCAGGTCCTGCTTTTACTTTCTCTTTCAGATCTTCTTTCTCAACTTCTGTTGATGAGTGGGATCATCCCATACTCATCTTTATCTTTCTGACTTAGTTCACTTAACATAATTCCTTCTAGCTCTGTCCAAGATGGGTCAGAGAAGGTGGGTTCATTGTTTTTGATAGCTGCATAGTATTCCATTGTGTATATATAACACAGCTTTCTCAGCCACTCATCTGTTGTTGGGCACCTGGGTTGCTTCCAGGTTTTAGCTATTATGAATTGTGCTGCTATGAACATAGGAGTACACACCTCTTTTTGGTTGGGTGTTATGGAGTCCTTGGGGTATAACCCCAGGAGAGGAAAAACTGGGTCATATGGAAGGTCCATGTCTAGCCTTCTGAGAGTTTTCCAGACTGCTCTTCACAGAGGCTGTACCAATTGACATTCCCACCAGCAATGTAAAAGGGTTCCTCTGTCCCCACATCCTCTCCAGCATTTGTTGCTGCTGTCCTTTTTGATGTATGCCATTCTTACAGGAGTGAGGTGGTATCTTAGTGTTGTCTTAATTTGTATTTCTCTGACAATCAGTCACCTAGAGCAGTTTTTCATATGTTTGTTAGCCTTTTGGATCTCCTCTGTGGTGAATGTTTTGTTCATATGCTCTGCCCATTTTTGGATGGGGTCATTTGCTTATTTGGTGCTAAGTTTGCTGAGCTCTTTATATATTTTGGTGATTAGTTTCTTGTCTGATGTCTGGCATGTGAAGATCTTCTACCATTCTGTGAGGGGTCTCTCTGTTTGTTTAATAGTTTCTTTGGATGTGCAGAAGCTTTTCAATTTGATGTAGTCCCATTGGTTTGTTTCTGCTTTGGTCTTCCTTGCAATTGGGTTTGATTCATCAAAGATGTCCTTGAGGTGTAGGTGGGAAAGTGTTTTACCAATGTTTTCCTCTAAGTATTTGATTGTTTCTGGTCTGACATCTAGGTCTTTGATCCATTTGGAGTTGATTTTTTGTTTCTGGTGAGATAAAGTGGTTCAATTTCATTCTTCTGCATGTTTCAACCTAGTTTTTCCAGAACCATTTATTGAAGAGAGCCTCCTTTTTCCATTTAATCCTTTGGGCCCCCTTATCAAAGATTAGATGCCCATAGGTGTTGGGATTTACTTCTGGGCTTTCAATTCTGTTCCACTGGTCTGCGTGCCTATTTTTGTTCCAGTACCATGCTGTTTTGATGATGATGGCTTTATAATATAGTTTAAGGTCTGGGAGTGTGATGCCTCCATTTCTGTTTCTTTTCCTTAAGATGGTTTTGGCAATTCTAGGTGTTTTCAGGTTCCAGATAAATGATTGTAGTGTTTATTCTATTCTCTTAAAGAAGCTTGGTGGAACTTTGATGGGTATTGCATTAAATTTGTATATGGCTCTGGGGAGAATATTCATTTTGATGATATTTATTCTTCCAATCCATGAGCATGGGATATCTTTCCATTTCTTGGTATCAGTTTCTATCTCC
Source organism: Erinaceus europaeus (assembly GCF_950295315.1). Taxonomy (NCBI): domain Eukaryota; kingdom Metazoa; phylum Chordata; class Mammalia; order Eulipotyphla; family Erinaceidae; genus Erinaceus; species Erinaceus europaeus. The sequence continues at coordinate 33,232,479 of NC_080169.1, forward strand.
TTGAGTAGCGACTCATAGTTTTCAGTATACAAGTCTTTCACTTCTTTGGTCAACTTTATTCCTAGGTATTTGAATGATTTTGCTGAAACAGTAAATTGGAGTGATTTCTGGATGTCTTCTTCTTCAGATTTAGTGTTTGCATAAAGAAATGCCACTTTTTTTTGTACATTGATTTTGTAGCCTGATACCTTGCTATATTGCCTAATAACTTCCAGTAATTTTCTACCGAATTCTTTAGGTCTTTCTATGTATACTATCATATCATCTGCAAATAGTGAGAGCTTGACTTCTTCCCTTCCAATCTGTATCCCTTTGATTTCTTTCTCTTGCCTGATTGCTATGGCAAGAACTTCCAATACTATGTTGAAGAGTAACGGTGACAGTGGACAGCCCTGTCTAGTCCCCGATCTGAGGGGGAATGCTTTCAGCTTCTGTCCATTGAGTATGATGTTGGCTGTAGGTTTGCTATATATAGACTCCACTATCTTGAGGAATTTCCCATCTATTCCCATTTTTTGTAGAGTTTTGAGCATGAATGGGTGTTGGATTTTGTCAAAGGCTTTCTCTGCATCTATTGAGATAATCATGTGGTTTTTGGCTTTGCTTTCATTGATGTGGTGAATGACATTGATTGACTTATGGATGTTGAACCAGCCTTGCATTCCTGGGATGAATCCCACTTGGTCATGATGAACAATCTTTTTGATGTGTTGCTGTATCCGGTTGGCCAAGATCTTGTTTAATATTTTGGCATCTATGTTCATCAGAGATATTGGTCTGTAGTTTTCCTTTTTTGTTCTGTTCCTATCAGCTTTTGGTATCAGGGTGATGTTGGCTTCATAAAAGGTGGAAGGGAGTATTCCTGTTTCTTCAATATTATGGAATAGCTTAAGAAGTATGGGTATTAACTGTTTCCTGAAAGTTTTGTAGAATTCGTTTTTGAAGCCATCTGGTCCAGGACTTTTGTTGTTGGGGAGATTCTTAATAACGGTTTCAATTTCTTTGTCTGTGATTGGTGCATTTAGATTTTGTAGTTCTTCTTGGTTCAGTTTTGGAAGTGCATAGGTTTATAGGAATTGTTCCATTTCTTCCTGATTCTCTAGCTTGGTGGCATATAGTTCTTTATAGAAGTTTCGCAGGAATCTCTGGATTTCTGTGGTGTCAGTTGTGATATCTCCTGCATCATTCACAATTCTATTAATTTGAGTCTTCTCTCTTTTTTGTTTGGTGAGTCTGGCTAGGGGTTTGTCAATTTTGTTTAATCTTTCAAAGAACCAACATTTGGCTTCATTGATCTTTTGTATGGTTCTCTTATTTTCGATGTTGTTTATTTCTGCTCGAACTTTAGTGATTGCTGTCCTTCTGGTTGCTTTAGGTTTCCTTTGTTCCTCTTCCTCTAAGTCCTTGAGGTGTGCAGTAAGTTCGTTCATTTGGGCTTCTTCTTGGTGTTTAATATGTGATTGTATGGCTTTAAGTTTCCCTCTCAGTACTGCTTTAGCTGTGTCCCAAATATTTTGATAGGTTGTGTCTTCATTTTCATTAGTTTCCAGGAACATTTGAATTTCCTGTTTGAGTGAGTCTCTGACCCAGTGGTTCTTAAGGAGCATGTTGTTTAGTTTCCAAATTCTATGTCTTTTAATAATTTTCTGTTTGTTGTTAAATGTTAGTTTTACTCCACTGTGGTCTGAGAAGATACTTGGGATGATTTCAATGGTCTTGAATTTATTGATGCTGTCTTTGTGGCCTAACATGTGGTCTATCCTTGAGTATGTGTTATGTGGATTTGAAAAGAAGGTGTATTCCAGTTTTGGGGGGTGGAGGAGTCTGAAAATGTCCAAGAGGTCTAGTCTGTCAATCTCTTCATTCAATTCTCTTGTATCTTTATTGGTTCTCTGCTTTGTTGATCTGTCTAAGTGTGAGAGTGGGGTATTGAAGTCTCCCACTATTATTGTATTACTATTGATGTATTTTTAAAATTCTTTCAGTAGATGCTTAATGTATTTAGATGGTCCCTCGTTGGGTACATTGATGTTAATAATTGTTAAGTCTTCTTGGCTGATTGATCCTCTAATCATTATGTAATGTCCTTGCCTATCTTTTATTTCTTTATTTAATTTAAAATCTATCGTGTCTGAGATGAGAATGGCTGTTCCTGCCCTTTTTTGTGGACCGTTAGCCTGTATGATAGTTTTCCATCCTTTCACTTTAAGTCTGTGTTTATCTTGTTGTGACAGATGGGATTCTTGCAAGCAGCATATGGTTGGGTTATGTTTTCTGATCCATCCCCCCACCCTGTGCCTTTTGATGGGTGAGTTTAAGCCATTGACATTTATTCATATTATGGATTTAATGTATTGTAGTGCCATTGTTCTAAAAAACAATTTGTTTACTCTGACATATTGCAAGTATTATAGTGATGTTCTTGTTTATAAGAGGTCTTTTAGTACCTCTTTCAGGGCCAGCTTGGTGATGGTTGCCTCCTTTAACTGTTGTTTGTCTAAGAAGGTTTTGATAACTCCATCTAGCTTGAATGAAAGTCATGCAGGATATATTATCCTTGGTTGAAACCCTTTTTCATTCAGGGCTCGATAGATATCTTGCCACTCCCTTCTGGCTTTTAGAGTTTGAGTGGAGAAATCTGCAGATAATCTTATGGGTTATCCCTTGTATGTGACTTTTTGTTTCTCTCTTGCAGCCTTTAGGTTCCTTTACTTATCCTTACTTCTTCTAATTTTGACTATGATGTGTCTTGGTGTCTTCAGGTCTGGGTTGATTCTGTTTGGTACTCTCTGGGCCTCTTGAACCTTGATATCCTTTCTGTTATTCAGGTCTGGGAAGTTTTCTTGTATTATTTCCTCTAGAATGTTTGCTTCCCCTTCCTCTCTTTCTTCCTCTGGCAGGCCAATTATACGAATGTTACTTCTTTTGATATCATCCCATATGTCTCTGTTGTTGTTTTCAGTGTCTCTCAATCTCTTTTTAAGCTCTTTCACCTCTTTCTTAGTTTTCTCTAACTCATCCTCTGTCTGACTAATTCTGTTTTCTGCTTCTGTTCGTCTGCTTTCCCTTGCCTCAGCTTCTTTCTTCATTACAGCTATTTCAGCTTTCAGTTCTCTAATTGCCTCAAGATAATCAGTGTTTTCCTTGGGGGTCTCAACTGTTGTTTCCCTAATACTGCCATTCCTTTCCTCCAATGTTGTTTTCATTTCTGTGATTAATAAGTTTATTATTGCTTGCATACTTTTCTTATCTATGGTTACTTCTGACTGATTTGTAGTTTCTTCTGGGCTCTTGTCTTCATTCATTGGGGTAGCAGTTTTATTTGTTTTTATCTACCCGTTTTTTTTATTTATGTGTTTCTCTTTTTTTTTATGCTCTGTTGTTCCTCAGTTGTTGTGTCTTTAGTACAAGTAACACTGTACTAAATACCTTTATGACAATTGCACTCACCAACCTCCGGAATTACAGTAGCAACTGAAGTAAGTATTGAAGTAGTTTAATCGTTACCAGTTAGCCAAGCAATTTCTCCAGTCCGTGAAAAAATAGTAACCAAATCCCAGTGAAGAAAGAGAAAAGAAAGAGAGGATAGCAAGAATAGACAGTTATGCAAATCTACTATCCAGTGTATATTCTAGGGGTAACAAGAGGGGAAAGGGAACTAGAGCAGAGATACACACATAGAGAGTCCACTGTGAGTCAGATTTCTTCCCCAAAGTAATTCACAAATTCAGAAAGGCAAAGAAGAAAGAAGTGTATGACAAGATTAAAAAAGAGAGAGAGAGATAAGAGAGAGAAAAGGGAGAAGATAAGAAAAAGAGTTGTAATTAAAGAGCAGTGCAAGGAACTTCCCAAATGTGTATCAGTGAATTAAAAAAAAAAAAAAACCACCCTGTTTGGTGGTATGGGGTATCCTGCTAGGAGCTGGACCCAGGGACTGCTTATGGGGGGGGGGGCGGCGGGAAGGATGTATGCTTGAAAATTAAAACAAAGAAAAAAGAATTTTTTTCCATACTCTAATTCTTAACCCAAATTAAGTTATAGTCACCTCCTTGGTGTCTAAGGACACCTTATTGGCTGGCCTGCTAAAGGCAGAAAATTCTATTGTTTCCAGGGGAGTGTGTTCGGAGCTCAGCAGCTAGCAGCTTCTCCATCCGCCATCTTCCGGGAAACCCCCCCCCTCCAGACTTTTTTAAAGGATTTCTCGAATATGAAAACTAGCTCCAAGTCCTTTGATCCAATGAGAGCTATACTCAAGAAGTCTTTGGATCCGCCCTCAGGGTCGCGGTGGTCCCTGGAGACTCCCAAGAGAAAGCCCCCGAGCTAAAGTGCTCTCTCCGGATCCTCTGCCGGCCGCCCAGCAGCGCTCTGCAACTGGCGGAGGAGCCGCCTTCCCAGGCGGAGGCCAATGCCGGGCGCACCTGCCTTGCCCGCCGCCGCCTGGGAAGTCTGGAGCCCCGCTAGTCCATGTCACCTTTACTCTAATTCTTAACCCAAATTAAATTATAATCACCTCTTTGGTGTCACCCCTTATTGACAGGCCTGCTAAAGGCAGAAAATCCTACCATTTCTAGAAGATGTGATCAGAGAACACACTGTTAGCAGCTTCTCAGTCCGCCATCTTCCCCTCAATCGGTTATTTTTATTATTGTTGTTATTGATGTCTTTGTTGTTGGATAGGACAGAGAAATGGAGAATTACAGAAATGGAAGCAATTACAGAAGCCAGACTTTCCACCCTCTTTCCACTCATTGTGCAACCCACAATGACCCTGGATCCAAACTCCCAGAGAGATAGAAAATGGGAAGGCTATCAGGGGAGGGGATGGGATATGGAGATCAGGTTATGGGAATTGTACACCTCTTATTCTATGGTTTTGTTAATGTCTCCTTTCTTAAATAAAAAAAAAAATATATATATATAAGTCATCCTATCTGAGACTGATATTAAATGAAAAAAATAATTGAAATGAGAATTTACCTACAGAATGATTAAGAAGATTTACCATAAGAGATTAGTGAATTTAATACTAGTAGCAAGATATTCTAGAATATACTATTGTCAGTGGAATTATAGTTTCAACAGTAACATAATACCTTGCAGAAACGTTTATAGCATTCCAGTGAAATATGAGCCACATTTTGTATGAAAAATAAATACAAACGTTACATTTTAGGATCTGCAAAATGAACTCATCATCTAGTTTTAAAAGGTACATATGCCGGGCGGGGGAGACAGCATAATGGTTATGCAAACAGACTCTCATGCCTGAGGCTCCTAAGTCCCACGTTCAATCCTCCGCACCACCAGAAGCCAGAGCTGAGCAGTGCTCTGGTGTTTCTCTCTGTGTCTCTCTCTCTGCATCTCTCTCAAAAATAAAATTAATAAAAAATAAATAAATGAAAAAGAAGTTAACTTGTTAAAAAAAAAGGTACATATGCCTTATTTACTATATAAGCATGCTTATATGTAGTATATTCTTAAACCTTGAATGACAGGAAACCTCTGCCAGATGAAAGGAAGTGTTTTGAAGAGAAGTCTAACGTTAAGATGAGTTATGGGCCTAGACCTTGAATAGATCCCTCTCTCCACTGTCACTGGTCATCTCCATCAGGAATAACATAACATAAAGGACCCCTTTGTGGGCCCCCATAGGGCCTTACCCTCAATGTGGATCAACAATAGTAGAGCATGTTCCATCCTCTGAAGGGAAGTTGGTTAACATACTCTATAACCAGAGGAAGATAAGTCCTGAAATTTGGTGCAACTTGAAACATTCCTACTCATGACCACAGAATGAGAGCTCCTATATGCAGGGATGTAGAGGTCACACAGGTTCCTGTGCTGAATATGGGCCCCAGATCAAATCGATAGGGTTTACAGTCAACAATATTTGTGCATTTTCCCCATATTTGTGAGCTTCTCTCTTCCCTGATCCAGCTTTCTAGCCCTTATTCCTTCTAGCCATGACATCATCTCCATAGAAAATACCTTGGGTCCACCTGCATATCAGATGTCAGGCTCAGGCAAAAGCTAGTGGGGTCATGGGCCCTTTGAAATGTACCTAAAATAGACCTACTAGCTATTTCCAAAGTGGAGACCTCAAATCTTCATCTGCAATATTCCAGCCTTTAGGTTCATGCTTAGTCAATAATTTGTTTGGCTTTATGTGTTAATTCTTTTAAGCCACCAGGTTCCAGATGCTACAGTGATGCCAATCAGACTTCCCTGGGCAGAGGATCCCACCAATGTGTCCTGGAGACCTGCTTCCCCAGATTCCTGCACCACTAGGGAAAGAGGGAGTATGGGTCAAACTGACAATGCCCATGTTCAGCAGGGAAACAGTTAAAGAATCCAGACCTTCCACCTTCGGCACCCCATACTGACCCTGGGTCCATACTCCCAGAGGGTTAAAGAATAGGAAAGCTATCAGGAGAAGGGATGGGATACAGAGTTCTGGTGGTGGGAGTTGTGTGGAGTTGTGCCCTTCATATCCTATGGTTTTGTCAGTGTTTCCATTTCATAAATAAATATAAAAAATATGAGTTATATAGGATGTATGTTTGTCAAGAGACAGTCCTCTAAAAAGAGAAGAAAAGCTTATGCAAAGGTGGTAAGGTGTGATAATGCATAGCCTATTTGGGAAATTCCCTACTCTTTATTGTTATATTCTTGAATGTGGGTCTAATTTTGCCAAAGCTTGGAAACTGGAAATATAGTCATGAGGAAAGTGAAGAAAGTAATTTACCCCTTTCTTGGGAATTCTCCCAACATTGAGATTCCACCTCACTCCTGTGAGAATGGCATACATCAAAAAGGACAGCAGCAACAAATACTGGAGAGGCTACGGGAACAGAGTAACCCTTCTACACTGCTAATGGGAATGTAAATTGGTCCAGCCTCTCTGGAGAGCAGTCTGGAGAACTCTCACAAGGCTATCCATGGACCTTCCATATTATCCAGTAATGCCTCTCCTGGGGATATACCCCAAGGATTTCATAACACCCAACCAAAAAGAGGTGTGTACTCCTATGTTCATAGCAGCACAATTCCTAATAGCTAAAACCTGGAAGCAGCCCAGGTGCCCAACAGCAGATGAGTTGCTGAGAAAGCTGTGGTATATTTACATAATGGAATACTATGCAGCTATTAAGAACAATGAACCCACCTTCTCTCACCCATCTTGGATGGAGCTAGAAGGAATTAGGTTAAGTGAGCTAAGTACAGGATGATTCCACTCATAAACAGAAATTGAGAAAGAAGAACAGAAAGGGAAACTCAAAGCAGGATTTGACTGAATTTGGAGTAGGGCACCAAAGTAAAAACCCTGGGTTGAGGGTGAAGGTGGATGTTCAGCTTCACAGAGCAGGGTAGAGAAGGGGAGGATGGGATGGGACATAGTTTTTGGTGGTGGGAATGGTGCTTATGTACACTCCTGTTAATTTATAGTCATAAAATCACTATTTATTTTTATACCTATTTTGGTTTAGGACAAATGCATCTTACTTGAACAGGCCATTAGAGACAACAACACTTCCTCTCCACTATTCCAACCTTTGGGTCCATGATTGCTCAACAATTTGTTTGGCTTCGTATGTTAACTCTCTTTTCAGTCACCAGGTTCCAGATGCCATCAGAATGCTAGCCAGGCTTCCCTGGACTGAAGACCCCACCAATGTGTCCTGGAGCTCAGCTTCCCCAGAGACACACCCTACTAGGGAAAGAGAGAGGCAGACTGGGAGTATGGACCGACCAGTCAAAGTCCATGTTCAGCGGGGAAGCAATTACAGAAGCCAGACCTTCTACCTTCTGCAACCCACAATGACCCTGGGTCCATGCTCCCAGAGGGATAGAGAATGGGAAAGCTATCAGGGGAGGGGGTGGGATATGGAGATTGGACGGTGGGAATTGTGTGGAGTTGTACCCCTCCTACCCTATGGTTTTGTTAATTAATCCTTTCTTAAATAAAAAAAAATCACTATTTAATTAATATGAAAGGGAAAATTGAATGTCTCAAACTTTTTTATGCACAGACTGAGTCTTTTTAATACATAGGCTGAGTCTTAGTCTTTGCTATGTTTAGTCTCTTAAAATCAGGGAGAACAGAAGCAACCAGTGGCACAGCTGGATAACATACTCTAAGATACACCTGAGGAAGATGAGTTGATATTGGGGCAGCTGGGAATGTTCCTACTCATGACCATTGAATGTAAGGAGTTGTACCTTTGTTATCTTATAATCTTGTTAATCATGATTAAATCATAAATAAAATTTAAAAACCAGTATTTAAAGAAAATATTGGGTAAATTGGAAAATAATGACTAATAAATTAATTTTTATTCACTTGACAGTTCTTTTTGTCTGGGATTTCTTTTTTTAATATTTATTTTATTTATTTATTCCCTTTTGTTGCCCTTGTTGTTTTATTGTTGTAGTTATTATTGTTGTTGTTGTTGTTGGATAGGACAGAGAGAAATGGAGAGAGGAGGGGAAGACAGAGAGGAGGAGAGAAAGATAGACACCTGCAGACCTGCTTCACCGCCTGTGAAGCGACTCCCCTGCAGGTGGGGAGCCAGGGTTCGAACCAGGATCCTTATGCGGGTCCTTGTGCTTTGCGCCACCTGCGCTTAGCCCGCTGCACTACAGCCCGACTCCCCAGTCTGGGATTTCTTAGTCACCTTCATTCCACAGGTTCTGTTGAGTAATTACCTCTATCTTCACTGCAGCCAATGTTGAGTAAAAAAATGCAAGGGTCAGTGGCACAGCTATATACAAATAATGTCAAAGGACATAAATTATGGTGATGTTGTATATGATACAGCAAATCCTAACAACTGGATATTTCAAAGTTAACCCAATTGACAAATAATATGATTATAACAATAACTATCTATTGCCTACTTAAACCCTAAGACATCAGGAAACTCCTGCTTCCTCTATAGATCCTATATTTTCCCCAGTCCTGGAACCTCTAGGGTGGTGCTCACTGTCCTGCATGCTTCTGTCAATTCATACCAAGTGATACTGCATCTGCCAATCCCAACCTAATCAATGCAAGGAGTACCACCTCAGCGTGATTCACTTCAGACTGTGTCCAGAGATGTCAGGTGTGGAATGTTAACCCTTTAGCTTCATTACTCAGGTGAGACCTTTCCTTCTACAGGATTCTCTAATTCCATTCCTGGTGGTTCACTTCCTAACAAAATCCCAAAACCTAGATATAGACCAGGTCCCATGAGATAGAGCATATGTTCACATGTATCCAAAAATTAGGGCAAAATATATACCTGAAAGCAAAAGTACACAATAGTCTACAGTGAGTCAGTATAAAGTTCATAATGAAATATTGTCTACTTAGGATTAGGTACCCTCCTCACCTACTTCCTATTACACTTCCCTCACTCACTCACTCCAAAGCCTATCTTATCAAGGCAAGGACTGCAAAGGCTGAATAAGTGCAAGAGACTGGCACACTTTAACGATGACTCTTTAGTCACTATCAGGCTACCCCATAAGCTGGGGCCCTAGTCAGGGAGTCCTGAGATTCCCAAACAGACATGACAGGCCTAGGCTTCAAATAAATCCCTCTCTCCATTGTTACTGGTCATCTCTATCAGGTTCAATAAAATAGAACCCTTTGTAGGGCCCCCATGGGACCTTCCCCTCAACTTGCATCAACAACGGTAGAGAATGTTCTATCCCCTGAAGGGAGGCTGGATAGCATACTCTATGTTACACCTGAGGAAGATGGGTTGATATTGGGGCAGCTGGGAATGTTCCTACTCATGACCATAGAATGTGAGCTCAGATCTATGGGAATGCAGAGGTCACATAGGCTCCTAAGCTGAATATGGGCCCCAGATCATATCAAATCGATGGGATTACAGTCAACAATATCTGTACACCTTTCCCATATTTGGGAGCTACTCTCTTCCCTGATCTAGACTTCTGGTCCTTTATGCAGCCATGACACTGTCTCCCCAGGCAATAACTTGGATACACCTGAATTTCAGATTTCAGGCTCAGAGAAAAATAAAAAAACTAGTATAGTCATGGGCCCTTTGGAATATAACTAAAATATGCCTACTAGCTGTCTACAAAAAGGAGACCCCCACCACCAACTCTTCATCTGCACTATCTAGCCTTTAGGCTCATGACTAGTAAGAATTTGTTTGGCTTTATATGTTAACTCACTTTTCAGCATGATGCCAACCAGACTTCCTGGACAGACAACGCCACCAATGTGTGCTGAAGCTCTGCTTCCCCAGAGCCCTGCCCCTCTAGAGAAAGAGAGAGGCATGCTGGGAGTATGGTTCCACTTGTCAACACCCATGTTCATGGGGAAGCAATTACAGAAGCCAGACCTTCCACCTTCTGCATCCCATAATGATCCTGGGTCCATACTCCCAGAGGGTTATAGAATAGGAAAGCTATCAGGGGAAGGGATGGGATACAGAGTTCTGGTAGTGGGAATTGTGTGGAGTAGTACCCCTCTTACTCTATGGTTTTGTCAATGTTTCCTTTTTATAAAGAATTAAAAAAAGAATCATCTTTCACTTGATCTTTCATTTGATAAGTAGATACTGAGCACCATGCAAAAAAAAAAAAAAAAAAACAACTAGGGAATATAAAGATAGGTAGGGGGAGTTGGGCGATAGTGCAGAGGGTTTAGCATACATGGCACAAAGCACAAGGGTGGGCTTATGGATCCCGGTTTGAGCCCTTGGCTCCCCACTTCACAGGTGGTGAAGCAGGTCTGTAGGTGTCTATCTTTCGCTCCCCCTCTCTGTCTTTCCCTCATCTCTGTCCCATCTAACAGTGACGACATCAATAACTACAACAATAATAACTATAACAATAATAAAAAACCAAGGACAACAAAAGGGAAAATAAATAAATAAAAATGGGAGTCGGGCTGTAGTGCAGCGGGTTAAGCGCAGGTGGCGCAAAGCACAAGGACCAGCATAAGGATCGCGGTTCTAACCCCGGCTCCCCAGGGTCTGCAGGTGTCTATCTTTCTCTCCTCCTCTCTGTCTTCCCCTCCTCTCTCCATTTCTCTCTGTCCTATCCAAAAACAACAACAACAACAACAATAATAACTACAACAATAAAACAACAAGGGCAACAAAAGGGAATAAATAAATAAAATAAATATTAAAAAAATAAATAAATAAATAAATAAAAATAAAAAAATAAAGATAAGTAGGCTGTTCCAACTCACTTTAATCAACACTTTTATTCTTTTTTTCTCAAAGATGTAATAAGCAATTTTTGTGGGTTAGCCAGCATTTTAGGAATTGAGAGTAAAATTTTAACAAAATAAGATTATCTGCCTAAATGTGCTTTTAGTTAAGAGAGAAAGGTAAGTGGATAGTCCATTATAATGCTGTGCAATTGGTATTCTGATTTCAACTGAGCCAAAAGTTCTTATCCACTCAGAAATATGTGAAATGTGTGAAGACAAATCAAACCAAGAAGGAAAGTAAATTATATGAAGGGTGGAAGGACTGGAATTTACATGTTTATATTTTAAGTCATTTAGTATTATTATCATGACACTTTTACAATTTAAAAGGCTAATGCCAGACAAAGAAGAATAAACATCAAACATAGCAAACACGACTTTATGGCAGACATCTCATTTATTTCTATTAACAAAACTCATAGAAATAATATATGTTGTAATTCATAGGCAAATGTTTATAATGAATGGACTAGCTACATAGAACTTCCCCCAATTAAAAAAGCTAAGTGCTTAATAATCAATGCCAGTGAATGGACTGAAGAGATGAAGAACAGCAAAATGTCAAGAATGAAAGAGAAAGGATCAGATAACATTGTTTGCACTGAATTATAAACATGTCAAATTGCACTTAATTATCAGTGATGGCTAGAGTTTTGCTGGCTGCATTATAATTCAAATCACTCCATTTCTTTGGCAAATATGCTTGAAAATTTGGTTTGTGACATTTAAGAACACCATGTAGAAAGCACCAATTCCAGGTTAAAAATTGAAAATAACACAGACTCATTTTTTAAGCATAAGAATGGTTTATTCATAAGCACTCAGAAGGACTGGCAAGAGAGCTCACATCAGATGGGTCCCATTTTGCCATGTGCATGACCCCATTTTGAGCCCAGCTGCCATCACACTGAGGAAATCTTCAGTGCTGTACTGCCTTCCTTCCCCTATCCCTCTCTGTCTCTGTCTGCCTAAGTGAAAAATGTCATCCTAGAGTGCTAAAGTCCCAGCAACAACAACCCAAAAATGCTCAGTATTTTGAAGGTGTCAGATGTTGTTTCTTTTATCTGAGAAGAGGAGGAAAAAGCAAAGACAATGAGGTGTTGTAACAGGTATAGTCATGGCTAAGAAAGTAAGTGAAGGTGGAGCCTCAGAAGTGAATAAAAATGGGCATCAGCATCTACATGGGGTCAGCCATTATTGCCCAAATGGTCCATGTGCTTCTCTGGTGTGTGCCTTTTCATTTTCTTTATTAAAAGCTTAAAATATTGGAGGAGAGGAACCCTATGAAGAATACAAAGAGTTGGAGTGGAGAAGCCTTCAATAATTTGAGTCTTACAAATTCAAAAATGAAAAAGAAGTCATGGGAAGAAAAACATACATAGTACATACACACATATAGTCAGCCCATATCTATGACCTTGGGAGAATTATGGTGGTTGATATTAGGAGGAGGAAGAACTAAGGTAGTAAGAGTGGTGTAAAATTATACCTTTATTATACTCTTGTAAATCACTATTAAATCACTAAATATATATATTGGTAGATATGCTTAGTATACTAAGATGGGAGTTAGTCCATGAAAGATGAATTTAAAATGTAGTAGTATTTGAGAGGATTAACTGAGAGATCAAGCCATTATTTTATCATTACATTTAAAGTTGGTCAAGCACAATTCTTAGGGTATGGTTGGGTTTTTTTTTCCCTCCCTTTGACAAAGTTGTGGTGGATTTTGGCAGGAGTACTGAATTTGAAGGTGGAATACCTATCACTTGCCAGCAGTGCATCAGCACAGAAATCAAAATTTCTTGGATAATTTAACATAAATTTCAAAATGAGTTGACATGCTTGCAAAACAATAAAATGCCATTTAGTCATCAATTAGTTATTACCTACCCTATGTCTAGTAACATTATTACATCCTAATTAAAAACAAAACAGTTGACTTTAAAAAATAATTTTTTTTTCTAGAAGCAGGCTTTATCTGCTTTCATTACCATGTCACCTCATAATATTCACTGAGAAGCATATTTTTAAGATGCAGGGGCATAATTGATGGGCTCCAAAAGAACACAATCCAGAACATTAGAGAATAAGGAAAAGATTAACAGTTTTCAGACATTATAAGGGAAATATAATAAAGTTTTTTTCTAAAACTCTGAATTCAAGTTAAAAATTTTGAAATTATTTAAATTTATGTCCTGTTTTATTTCAGGTTAGTAATTTTATCCTCTTCTTAAAGGAGAAGAAAAAATATTAAGGATTGATACAAAGCTTAAGCTAGTAGCAATCCTTACTTTTACAGAATCTAAACCTAAGCCTGTTTTAGCCCCATCACCAATAAAACATTCAAGTTGACAGAGAAGCAAATAAAATCTTTGGGTCAGCCCATTTGTGTCATTGTCCCTTTATCTGTTGTACCAACTTGAAATATTAATTTCTTTTATAAGAGATAGTGACCTAAAACAGGCACATATAATTTCTGCTACCATTTCTGTACCTTGACAGACCCATGCTACGTTCTAAAGTCTCTGTGGCAAAGCTTGCTATGAAGAAAATGAGCAAATGAGATACTTGGAGTCATTATAATGAAGAAACTTGTGGATGGAAGTTTCTTCTGGTTATACAGAGCCTTATAATTGATGAGTTGAAGTTTTACTTCAGTGTCCTTCCTGACAAACCCAGTTTAGGGAAAAATACATTTGATGGCTATTAAATTAGCAATTCTGTGGAAGTCTCAAAAAATGAAATAGCAACAGTAATTGGCCTAATAACTACAAGCCAGTTATTGAACATTGTCCCAATGTATTTTGTACACTAACTTATGGTTCTTATGTATTCCCAACACTAAATCCAGAGCATTAAAAAAATCATTATTTATGCCACTTATCATTCAGATAGCAACAGAAACCTATGGTAAATTCTGAAGCAGTTTGCAATTACCAGCTTTTTGAAAAATATTTATAAGTCCTAAGAAGCAAAACTGTCATCTAGATAGTAAGAAAAAGAGTTGTTATCTCCTCTACTGTAGCTCAGCAAATTTTGTAGCAAAGTGCAGGGAGCATTCTGAGAAACAAGAATACAAAGAATAAAGTCGTTGTTTTCCAGAATATCCCTCCCTCCCTTCTTGCCTCATATGAAACAAAGAAATTCCAAATTTTGGCCAAATGCCAAAAGTATTTTATAGAAGACAGACTTTTACTAAGTGTTAGCAACATTATTCACACTTAAAGGACATCTGCTTCCAAAAACATTGCAGTACGCCATAGAAAATAGGAAGAGATAGCAGTTAAGTCAGAAAATCCAGCACCCATTCATGCTCAAAACTCTACAAAAAATGGGAACAGAGGGGAAATTCCCCAAGATAGTGGAGTCTATATATAGCAAACCCACAGCCAACATCATACTCAATGGACAGAAAGTGAAAGCATTCCCCCTCAGACCAAGAACTAGACAGAGCTGTCCACTGTCACCATTACTCTTCAACATAGTATTGGAAGATCTTGCCATAGCTATCAGGCAAGAGAAAGAAATCAGAGGAATACAAATTGGAAGGGAAGAAGTCAAGCTCTCACTATTTGCAGATGATATGATAGTATACACACAAAAACCTAAATAATCCAGCAGAAAAGTACTGGAAGTTATTAGGCAATATAGCAAGGTATCAGGCTACAAAATCAATGTACAAAAATCAGTGGCATTTCTTTATGCAAACACTAAATCTGAAGAAAACATCCAGAAATCACTCCCATTTACTGTTTCAGCAAAATCAATCAAATACCTAGGAATAAAGTGGACCAAAGAAGTGAAAGACTTGTATACTGAAAACTATGAGTCGCTACTCAAGGAAATAGAAACTGATACCAAGAAATGGAAAGATATCCCATGCTCATGGATTGGAAGAATAAATATCATCACAATGAATATTCTCCCCAGAGCCATATACAAATTTAATGCAATACCCATCAAAGTTCCACCAAGCTTCTTTAAGAGAATAGAACAAACACTACAATCATTTATCTGGAACCTGAAAACACCTAGAATTGCCAAAACCATCTTAAGGAAAAGAAACAGAAGTGGAGGCATCACACTCCCAGACCTTAAACTATATTATAAAGACATCATCATTAAAACAGCATGGTACTGGAACAAAAATAGGCACACAGACCAGTGGAACAGAATTGAAAGCCCAGAAATAAATCCGCACACCTATGGACTTCTAATATTTGATAAGGGGGCCCAAAGCATTAAATGGAAAAAGGAGGCTCTCTTCAATAAATGGTGCTGGGAAAACTGGGTTGTAACATACAGAAGAATGAAATTGAACCACTTCATCTCACCAGAAACAAAAATCAACTCCAAATGGATCAAAGACCTAGATGTCAGACCAGAAACAATCAAATACTTAGAGGAAAATATTGGTAAAACACTTTCTCACCTATACCTCAAGGACATCTTTGATGAATCAAACCCAATTGCAAGGAAGACTACAGCAGAAACAAACCAATGGGACTACATCAAATTGAAAAGCTTCTGCACATCCAAAGAAACTATTAAACAAACAAAGAGACCCCTCACAGAATGGGAGAAGATCTTCACATGCCATACATCAGACAAGAAACTAATCACCAAAATATATAAAGAGCTCAGCAAACTTAGCACCAAAAAAGCAAATGACCCCATCCAAAAATGGGCAGAGGATATGAACAAAACATTCACCTCAGAGGAGATCCAAAAGGCTAACAAACATATGAAAAACTGCTCTAGGTCACTGATTGTCAGAGAAATACAAATTAAGACAACACTAAGATACCACCTCACTCCTGTAAGAATGGCATACATCAAAAAGGACAGCAGCAACAAATGCTGGAGAGCTTGTGGGGACAGAGGAACCCTTTTACATTGCTGGTGGGAATGTAAATTGGTACAGCCTCTGTGAAAAGCAGTCTGGAAAACTCTCAGAAGGCTAGATATGGACCTCCCATATGATGCAGTAATTCCTCTCCTGGGGTTATACCCCAAGGACTCCATAACACCCAACCAAAAAGAGGTGTGTACTCCTATGTTCATAGCAGCACAATTCATAATAGCTAAAACCTGGAAGCAACCCAGGTGCCCAACAACAGATGAGTGGCTGAGAAAGCTGTGGTATATATACACAATGGAATACTATGCATTTATCAAGAACAATGAACCAACCCTCTCTGACCCTTCTTGGTGAGAGCTAAAAGGAATTGTGTTAAGTGAGCTAAGTTAGAAAGATAAACATGAGTATGGGATGATCCCACTCGTCAACAGAACTTGAGTAAGAAGATCTGAAAGAGAAACTAAAAGCAGGACCCGATCAAATTGTAAGTAGGGCACCAAAGTAAAAACCCTGTGGTGAGGGGTAGACATGCAGCTTCCTGGGCCAGTGGGGGGTGGGAGTGGGTGGGAGGGATGGGTCACAGTCTTTTGGTGGTGGGAATGGTGTTTATGTACACTCCTAGTAAAATGTAGTCATATAAATCACTAATTAATATGAGAGGGGAAAAATTAATTGTATGTCTCAAAGTTTTTTAAAACACAGACTGAGTCTTTTTAATATATAGGCTGTGTATTTGATATGCGGACTCTCTCAAAAGCCTAGACCAAGTATATCAGAAGCAACCAATAGCACAGCTATATACAAGATACTGGGTACTGTACAGCAAACCCTAACAAAAGGACTTTTCAAAGTTAACCCAATTACCAAATAATGTGATGATAACATTAATTATCGATTGTCTTTTTGAACCCTAAGACAGCAGGAACCTCACATCTCCACTATAGAGCCTCTACTTCCCCCAGTCCTAGAACCATTGGATAGGGCCCACTTTCCCGTATGTCTCTCCCAATTCATATCAAATAATATTGCATCTGCCTATCACAACCTACCCAACACAATGATTGCCTCCTCAACATGCTTCACTTCAGACTGTGTCCAGAGACTTCACGTGTGAAATGACAACCCTTCAGCTTCATTACTCGGGTAAGACCTTTCCTTTCATAGTATACTCTAATTCCATCTCAGGTGGTTCACTTTCTAACAAAGTCCCAAAACCTAGATATACACCAGTTTCTGTGAGAGAAAGCATATGTTCACACGTATCCGTAAACTACTGCAAAATATATACCTGAAAGCAGAAGTACACTAGAGTTTGCAGTGAGTACCTCCCTAACACTTCCTCTCCACTATTCCAAGCTTTGGGTCCATGACTGCTCAACAATTTTTTTGGCTTTGTATGTTAACTCTCTTTTCAGTCACCGGGTTCCAGATGTCATCAGGATGCTGGCCAGGCTTCCCTGGACTGAAGACCCCACCAATGTGTCCTGGAGCTCCGCTTCTCCAGAGACACACCCTACTAGGGAAAGAGAGAGGCAGACTGGGAGTATGGACCAACCAGTCAACGCCCATGTTCAGCGGGGAAGCAGTTACAGAAGCCAGACTTTCTACCTTCTGCAACCCACAATGACCCTGGGTCCATGCTCCCAGAGGGATAGAGAATGGGAAAGCTATCAGGGGAGGGGGTGGAATATGGAGATTGGGTGGTGGGAATTGTGTGGAATTGTACCCCTCCTACCTTATGGTTTTGTTAATTAATCCTTTCTTAAATAAAAAAGAAAAAAAAAGAATTTACTTCAGTAGGAATATGAACACAACAGTCTATGCCTCATAGATGTCCTTTGAGCAATTGCAGATATAAACAAATTGTTCTGAAAGGAGGATATAGACTCGCTTTAAATAAAGTGATCAGTAAGGTATGAGTCTGTGAAATTCCTGGGTCATTACAGGTAATTGAAGTAATGAACCAAGTTAGGAGGGTGATGGGCCGGGGAACTTACGTTACTATATAATCAATCTGTCAATATTCCAAAGGGATAATGCTATCAAGCAGCTAACATAAGACTATTAGCCATTTGGCTTAGTTTTAACTTAAAGTTAGGATTTTATTTCTTGCTTTAGAAACTGTGAATTCAATGTATTTTTAACTAGCCTTATGACAAAATTATTAAATCTACTATCATGTATTATTTACCTATAATAGTAGGGAGAAGAAAGCCATGGACTAATTTAGGAACACAATCTTTAGAGTCACAAAAGGGGCAGAGAAAGCAGACAACCTTTGGGGGAAAAATGCTATGTTTGAGTCAGCATATCCTTCTTATTTATATCCTGAGCAGAAAGCATGAAGAGCAAGCAAGAAAAATCACTTGTACTAACCTCATAAACTTTTAGTGGGTTAAAATGTAGAAATTATCAAAGGAAAGAAAAATATATGATGATTTGGTCTAGTTGTGAAGCAGTTTTGATTTTCTCATAAACTAAATTTAAATACTAGCCAAGCTCCTTAGATTTATAACTCAATACTTTTTCATTATACAACGTTGAATCAGTACAGCATAAGATAACAAATGTTCATGGTGTATGACATAAAGACAGCATCAAGTTAAAAACAAATAGGAAAGACACAAACTATCTCTTGGACAGATGAAATATGGCTGATGAGAAAGAAAAATCATTTCAAAATTGTAGGTTTTATGATTGTTAAATGGTTACACTAAAACATATGACCCCAGTTGCTTAACTTCTTTATTCTCTTTTTAATGTGTTAAATTCAGGTGCAGAACATTATTGTTGCTGGATAAAATGAAAGGTTAAGCTCTTTGGAGAATATAGAACAGTGAAGCCAGAGAGAGAGAGAGAAAGAGAGCTCAAGTGAGATTGGTTTACATTGTGTAATCATTTAAAAGTTTCCAAAGTCTCCTTTCTAGTTCTCTTCTCACCTCTCAGATGTCAAAAACACATTTCCTGACACAGTTGAAATGTGTGCCAGTTCTCTGTCAATGAACAGGAAGAAAGAGAACTTTGACATAGCGATCATCAGCAGTTCTCCATGGGCTGCCACTGTTTGGAACCTGTTACTCTCTCTGGTAATGAAACATCCTCTTAGTCCCATGCCTCTATTCTCAAGTTTCATAGCATTTTCAAGCAATAGTCTCTTTATGGGAATTTTGTGATTTTTGTATAAGCCATGTAATTTGTCTCTGCTTTTGACCAAATTTGGTTTGGAACACAAAATCATTTCTTAAAATGATCATGTATCAAAATAATCAAACCCTCAATTTTTCAGAGTTCTCATAGTTCTACAGTGACTGGAAGCTTCAAGGAAAATATATATCCAGGGGGAAGAATCTAGTATGTAAATATTAAGCTTAGTGAATGCTTAGAATAAAAATACAAATAGTGAAAAATGAATTGACATGGAACAATTTTCCATGTGTTTGTTAGCCTTTTGGATCTCTTCTGTAGTGAATGTTCTGTTCATATCTTATGTGTAAAACCGAGGAATGTTACACATGTGCCAACTACTGTATTTTACTGTTGATTATAAACCATTAATTCTCCCAATAAATAAAAAAGAAAAAAACTTAAAAAAATGAATTGAATAAGGTCAGAGATACATAGGATTATACCATAATGATTTGGGACTTTATCTTGTGATTCAACCATTCATTTATTTACAATACTTATCATGCATCAATAATAATAATAATAATACTTATCATGTAATCAATAAATATTGCTACTAAACTTATAGTATATGTTGGGTATCTAACTCTAAATAGACATCAAAACAGAAATAGAGGGCTAACGTGAGAGCTCACTGGGTAGAGCACCTGCCTTGTTATGTGTAGGCCCAGGTTTGACATCAGCTGTTACATAATGAGTATCATTATGCTGCGGGGCAGCTATGGTGCTGTGGTATCTTTTCTTTTCTCTTTGTCTCTGAGTGAAGAAAGAATCCCTGGAGTGATGAAGTGATACATGAGTGAGATCTGGCTTGTAAAATGTGTGTTTCTTTAAAGAAGAAAGGAGAAGTATGTGTGTGTGTTAATGACAGAGTAGCAAATATCCCTACCATATATCCCTTAGGGGGAAATAGTTGTATCAGTAGAGAAGAGACCCTGTATTTGTGGTCTCTGCTTAATTCTAAATAAATGAGAAACTTACTTAGCATTTTAAAGATACTGAAAAATAATTAATTAATTAATTGATTAATTAATGAAATCACTCATACCATAATTCCCTTGTGGAAAGTACTAACACATATAACTAAGCAAGGGCCTTGATAAGTTCTATAGTTAAAAATAAAAGGCTATCTTTCCTTTATCATTATTGGTTGATCAAGTGATTTTAAATAGAGACTAAGAGATGGAGAGGCAGAGAGAGAGGATTATCAAAATTATCAAACTGAAGCCTCCTTCAGTGTGGTGGGGGCTGGACTCAGACCTGGGTCACCAACACTGCAAAGCCACACACTGTCCAAGTGAGCTATTTTACCAGTCTGCTATTTTCTTTGTCAATCCTACAATCTTAAAATTTATCTGGTGCAGAATATTTTTTTTCTTTTTTGCAGGTAAGCTAATATTTAGGAACTAAGATGCTAAGGAATACATGAATTAATGGAAATTTAGGGAATATTCATTAAATGCATATTACTGACCCAGAACATAAGACACAATTTATAGTTTTAAAAAGAGTTCAGTTATGTAGTGAAGACTACTATGTATAGATGGATCACTAGGATAAAATTTGGAGGTGAAATTTGTTGTATTTATTGCCATAATTATTTAAAAACAATAAATTATATGTATACTTTATATTGCACTCATGTCAATTCAGTGATACCATATATATATAACATAATAATACAAATTATTTCTATAAGTTATTATAAGCATGTTAATATTGTTGTGTATCATCTTGACATAACATAAATGTTACTGAGATAGAAGTATTTGTAGTGAAACAAAACTTAACAGAGAGTTAAGAGTATAAACAGAAATTTTAATCAATTTAGTATGAATTTAACAGAATAAACATCAGGAAATGACATAAAATTCTCACTTCTAAGTCTTCTACTTTTCCATTATACTTGAAATCAGATTACTCCAGTACTTTTTATCAGGTTAGATATCAAAGTAGCTCATTCTAGCAATACACAGTTGTTCAGAAATAATTTAATATGCTTACAAAATGACATACTATGTACACAGCTGCTCAGAGTATAAATCTGAAATTAAAAATAGGGAGCATTGCAATTGCCTAGGATTCTTTTAATACTCATAAAAAGATATAGCATGTATAAATCATGAGCAGTTCCTAAAAGTGTTCCTCCAGCCTCTTCATTTTTTTTTCATCAGTATTGAGAAACTTAGCAAAGGAGCATCTCACTCTTCAAAAAGGAGTCAGCTAGTTGCAACTACTCCACAGATAATGGAGCAACATTTCTCCCTCTCTCTCTCTCTCTCTCCTTTTAAAAAAAAAAAAAAAATCAAACTAAGGGGAAAAAAAACCTGAGCCAGAAGTGTATTTAATCAGCATTATGCTTGCTCAAGGCCCTGGTTTCATTCCCTAGCACCACATTATTTTTAATGTGACACCAGGTAATGAACACTTAACCCCATGCACTTGTGATATCACTGAATGACCTCTTCAGCTCAAATTTCCTTTAAACAGAAGAAAAGAGAGCATGACAGAAGTACAATACCACAGTTCTATTCATGTAGTTTACCGGTTATACTAGTGTGCTCCCATGAGGTCCCAGGGCTTGAACCTACATAGCATAGAGAGTTAAGGCTTGTGTTGTCCTGGTTTAACTGTCTCTTGGCCTTGGATACCACATTCAGCCAATGAATGAGAAAGAATCAGCGCTCAGTTTTGGGCAGAAGTGCAAAGCAGAATTCTTTTTTTTTCTTCTTTTTTCTTTTTCCTTTATTGGGGGGATTAATGTTTTATATTTGACAGTAAATACAGTAGCTTATACATGCATAACACTTCTCAGTTTTCCACATAACAGTACAACCCCCACTAGGTCCTCTGTCATCCATTTCTAGGACCTGTACTCTCCCCCCACTACCCACTGCAGAGTCTTTTCCTTTGGTGAAGTACACCAACTCCAGTCCAGGTTCTGCTTAGTGTTTCTTCCCCTGATCTTTTTTTTTTTTATTTATTATTACTTCTTTATCAGGGAATTAATGTTTTACATTCAACAGTAAATACAATAGTTTGCATATGCATAACATTTCTCAGTTTCAGCACAAAAATACAACTCCCACTAGGTCTTCTGTCATCTCTTTTGGACCTATATTCTCCCCCCACTCACCCCAGAGCCTTTTACTTTGGTAGACTACACCAACTCCAGTTCAGGTTCTTCTTGTGTTTTCTCTTCTGATCTTTTTTTTCAACTTCTACCTGAGAATGAGATCATGCCATATTCACCCTTCTGTTTTTGACATATTTTACTTAACATTATTTCTTCAAGCTCTTTCCAAGATGAGCCGAAAACAGTGAAATCACCATTTTTAATAGCTGAATAATACTCCACTGTGTATGTATACCACAACTTGCTCAGCCAATCATCTGTTGTTGGACGCTTGGGTTACACAAAGCAGAATTCTGGTCCTCAGAGAGAGGTAGGAATATGTATGGGCAATAATAAGTGCCAATTTTGAAGTCAAAAGCTTCACCATCTACATGGAAGAAGAATATCTGAAGAATGTCATGTAAAGTAGCCAAACTGTCTCTGAGGCTTTGTAAGAATTATGGTGGTTATTGCTGGCGTGTGGAAGGTAAAATCCAGCAGATAAGCAGTTATAGAAGCCAGACCTTCCACCTTTTGCACCTCATAAAGAATGTTGCTCCATATTACCAGAGGAGTAAAGATTAGGGGAGTTTCCTATGAGTTAGGAACTCAAGCATAAGAGCTGAAAGATTGACATTCCAGACCCTGGTGTCTCTGGATACAGTTTAAAATGAAACATGTCAAGGTGACACTGGTTCCTTGATTTGGTTGAGATCAACAGATGCAGTATCAAATGGTATGGATCAAGAGATGCAGGAAGGAAAACAAGTAAAGCCCCAGAGGTTCCAGGACAGGTTTTATAGAGCATGAGGAAGGTTCCTTGCTGTCTTAGAGTTTAAGAAGGCAATGAATAATTATTATTGTAACCAAGTTATTTGGGAGCATAGTTTACTTCAACAAAACTTTACCATAATTTATATCCTTTAATGCTATTAATTTATTTTTTAAATATATTTTTATTTTTATTATTGGATAGAGACAGAGAGAAACTGAGAGCGGAGGGGTGATAGAGAGGAAAAGAGACAGAGAGACACCTGCAGCCCTGCTTTACCACTCATGAAACATCCTTCCTGCAGGTAGGGACCAGGAGCTTGAACCTGGATCCTTGCATGCTATAATGTGAGCACTTAGCCAGGTGTGCCACCACCTGGCCCCTAATGCTATTTATTAATACCTTTATCTTTTATACTGACAAGACTAGTTGCATCTGGTCTCCTTGACCTAAGATTGTAGGTGATTTAATATTTATTTTAAAAAATTCATTATTAGAAATGCATTAGCAATTTAAGTCCAGTGTTAAAATTCAATCAGATTACCAATTTGAAAACTTAAGTGCTTATATTGAAGGAGTATATACAAAGAACTGAAGTCTATGCATTAAGAAGCTCAAGACATTCACTCTACTTTTCCCCTTTCCTATTGTTTAAACAGTGATTTGTTAAGACTATAAATTAATAGGAGTGTATATTAATACCATTCTTGCCACCAAAGTTCTGTGTCCTTGCCCTCAAGCCCCAATAGTGGAGTTGAAAATCCATTCTTTTAAGCACATGTGGTGTGAAGTGCAAGGACCTGCTTAAGAATCCTGGTTCAAGCCTCCGGCTCCCCACCTGCAGGAGAGTCGCTTCACAGGCAGTGAAGCACGTCTGCAGGTGTCTGTCTTTCTCTCCCCCTTTCTGTCTTCTCCTCCTCTCTCCATTTCTCTCTGTCCTATCCAACATTGACAACATCAACGAAAGAAAGAAAGAAAGAAAGAAAGAAAGAAAGAAAGAAAGAAAGAAAGAAAGAAAGAAATTCCATTTTTTTTTCCTCCTTCCCTCAAGAACTTTTTACTTAGGTGAAATATTCGAAACTCAGTAAAATTCTTCTTTGTGTTTCCCTTTCTGTTCTTATTTCTCAACTTCTGTTTATGTGTGGGATCATCCCATACTCATCTTTCTCTTTCTGACTTAGCTCACTTAACCTAATTCCTTCTAGCCACATCCAAGATGGGTCAGAGAAGGTGGGTTCAGTGTTCTTAATAGCTGTGTAGTATTCCATTGTGTATATATACCACAGCTTTCTCAGCCACTCATCTGTTGTTGGACACCTGGGTGGTTCCCACATTTTGTCTATTAAGACTTGTGCTGCTATGAACATAGGTATACACATATCTTTTTGCATCGGTGTGATATAAACCAGGGCCTAAGAGATAGGGCACATGTGCACACGTATCCATAAAATAGGGGGAAATATGTACCTTAAAGCAAAAGTGTGTATTGGTCTACAGTGACTCAAAAAGTATAGCAAGCAAGTAGAAAGACCTAAAAAAAAAGACACCATAAAGTACTTAGTCAGATATTTTCTACTTTACCTCATTACCCTCCTCACCTACTCCTATTTCACTACTCTCAATCATTCCAAAGCTAACCTAGTCAGACAAAGTAGGGACTACAAAATATGGATAAGGGCAAGAGACCAGAATACTTTAATGATGGCCCTTTTGGTTACAACAAGGTCACCCCATCATCTGGTGGGGTCAGGGAATCCTGTGATTCTCATTCTCATAGATATGAAGGGTCTGGACCTCCAACAGAACCCTCCCTCCACCATCACTGGTCATCTTATGTTAACTATGACCATGAAAAGCAACCTCAGACCAACAGCATATTAACTATAGGGCTCTTTACAGCCAACAATATCTATACACCTTTCCCATATTTGGGAGCTACTCTCTTCCCTGATCCAGATTTCTGGTCCTTTATGCAGCCATGACATCATCTTCCCAGATAATAACTTGGATCCACCTGCATATCAGATTTCAGGCTTGGGAAAAAAAAAAAAACCTGTATAGCCACAGGCCCTTTGGAATATAACTAAAATATGCTTACTAACTATCTACAAAACGGAAACACCCCCCCCCCAATTCTTCATCTGCACTATTCCAGCCTTTAGGTTCATGATTAGTCAACAATTTGTTTGTTTTATATATTAATGCTCTTTTCAGCCACCAGGTTCCAGATGTTAGCAAGACTTCCCTGGACAGACGACCCCACCAATGTGTCCTGGGGCTCTGCTTCCCCAGAGCCCTGCCCCACTAGGGAAAGAGAGAGGCAGGCTGGGAGTATGGATCCACCTGTCAACACCCGTATTCAGCGGGGAAGCAATTACAGAAGCCAGACCTTCTACCTTCTGCACTCCATAATGACCCTAGGTCAATACTCCCAGAGGGTTAAAGAATAGGAAAGCTATCAGGGAAGGAGATGGAATATGGAGTTCTGGTTGTGGGAATTGCATAGAGTTGTACCCCTCTTATCCTATGGTTTTGTCAATGTTTCCTTTTTATAAATAAAATTTTAAAAAACTATAGGATTCTGTCAGAAATTAGTAAAAATCATGGGCACTTGGAATATACCTAAAATAGGCTTCCAAGCCTCTTCCAACATGAAGACCCGCATAACTCACCTGCAATATTCTTACCTTTAGTTTCCTGGTTATTAAACAATTTGGCCTGATTTATATCTTAATGCTTTTCAGCCACCAAGTTGCAGATGCTACCATGATGCCAACCTGACTTCCCTGGGCAGATGAACTCACCAATGAGTCCTGGAACCCTACCTCCCCCAAATCCCTACAGTTTTAGGGAAAGACAGAAACAAACTGGGGGTATAGATTGACCTGCCAATGCCCATCTCCAGTGGAGAAGCAGTTACAGAAGCCAGACCTCCCACCTTCTTCATCCCATCGAGATCTTTGGTTCA
This sequence comes from Erinaceus europaeus, assembly GCF_950295315.1. Lineage (NCBI taxonomy): Eukaryota > Metazoa > Chordata > Mammalia > Eulipotyphla > Erinaceidae > Erinaceus > Erinaceus europaeus. The sequence continues at coordinate 33,258,626 of NC_080169.1, forward strand.
TACTCCCAGAGGCATAAAGAATAGGGAAGCTTCCAGTGGAGGGGATGGGATGTGAAACTCTGGTAGTAAGAACTCTGTGGAATTGTACCCCTCTTATTCCACAATCTTGTCAATCATTGTTAAAGAACTAATAAAATTAAAAAATAAAGATACCTGTTTAAGAGAAGAATGAAATAAATGTCTTATCCATACCCTTTTTTATTCATTATCTACTTTTTATTTATTATCTATTTCCACATGCCCTGAATAAAATAACTTGAGACCATTATTCTGCAATTTTACTATAGTATAATATGTAGGTTTACTGAATTTAAATTATTCATACTAGGTGACTCATAATAATCATGTATACCACTTTCATAAAGTTTAATGTAAAAAACTACTAAAAGTATTTATAACTTGGTATCTGGGGATATGTGGATGCTACTTAATTATTTTAATCATATTGATGAAGGCCAACAAAATCAATTAAATCACACCTACAAAAAGTACACTTTAACCTGACTTATTTCTGCTTCCATGTAACACTTCAACTTGTTTAGAAATTTAGCAGAAATGAGAGCTTGTACTTGTACTTGTACTTAGAATGTATCCAACTAGGAAAACACCTATTCTAAGTTCATAATATAAAATATATTCCTTTGTTTTCATCCAGTAAAGATTCTTGCAAGAGACTGAATAAAGGGTCTATTTCCAGGAGACTGTTTTTGTCATTGAAAACTCTGTCTTCTTCAGGCATTTGCTGAACGATGCATTAACAGAGGCTACAAGTATTACATTGTTTTACACCAAATAGCCTCTACACTTTGATTCATATATCACACATGTTCTGTTTCTTACATTTCTGTTTTCACACCCACTAGCTAAGTGCAAAGGGATTTGAAGACAAGTACCACAGTTTTCTAACTTTCAGCTGCTTTGGTTGTATTGATGGAGGAAGTTAGAGAACATGTAGAAAATAAAATCAAGATTAAGGAGATAATATTTCTGTGTTAGGTCAGGTGATACAGTGAAGTTTATAGAAAAACAACTACTCAAAACATTCATTTCAGATCACTAGGTTTCACTGAAACTTATAAATTGGTGACAATAATGTAGGAAAGATTATCTAGTTTAGAGAAGTCAGAGGCACAAATGTATAGAATATAAAGGCTACGTACACAAAGGAATAGCAATTAGATTGTTTTCTGTTTTCAAACTATTAGTTTCTCCAGGGATTTTTTTCAACTTAATTATCATTTTATTGGGGAAATGTTGATTCCCAAGATAATTGTCACAAGGCTACATTTCCACATTTATTCAAGATAGGTTCGGGAGTTTTAACTCTCAACCAAATCATCATATATTGTTCCACCATAAGGACTTAGTCCTTCACTCTCCCCATAGTTCTCCTCTCTTCCCTCTTCTGAGTTCCTGAATCTGCTATCATAGATTCTGAATCTATTTTGTATTGTCCTTTGTTTTGTTTTATAGATCTTCTCTGTGAGTGAATCACGGGGGATCTATCTACTTACTCCCATCAAAGTTAATTGACTTACACCTTTAGAAATATAATTTTTTAATATTTATTTTATTTATTCCCTTTTGTTGCCCTTGTTGTTTTATTGTTGTAGTTATTATTGTTGTTGTCGTTGTTGGATAGGACAGAGAGAAATGGAGAGGGGGGGGAAGACAGAGAGGAGGAGAGAAAGATAGACACCTGCAGATCTGCTTTACCGCCTGTGAAGCGACTCCCCTGCAGGTGGGGAGCCGGGGTTCAAGCCGGGGTTCAAACCGGGATCCTTATGCCGGTCCTTGTGCTTTGCGCCACCTGCGCTTAACCCGCTGCGCTACAGCCCGACTCCCTAGAAATATAATTTAACCACATTTATTTGTTTCCATCTGCTACCTGTGACATTTTGATTTGTTTAAAATTTTAGCAGAAATGAAAGCACATAGTTTTACAGGGACTATAAATAGTCTAAGAAACTGAAAGCAGGGTCAGTAAAACAGTTCGTTTGGATAGTGCATAGTTTTGCCATGTGTATGACCCATGTTCAAACCCCAGCACCCACCACATTTAAAGAAACTTAGGAGCAATGATTTCTTTCCATTTCTCCCTCTCTCTATTTCTGTCTACATCTGAAAAAGTCAATTTGGAGCCCAGTATTAACTAACAGATTACAGATTAATTTAAATAAGTTCCTGATCCACCAAATGAGTAACAGATATTCAACTCTGAATATTGTTTAGTTTATTTTATAGTAGAAGGAACCCTAGTGATAATATAGGTAATTTTTTAGCAGATCCTTTTGTTTTATCACTTTATTAGGGGGTAATGGTTTACAGTTCAGTTTACAATTCTTCATCTCACTATGACAGATGTCTGTAATAGAAATGCTCTAACCTCTAACCTTGGTCTTTCTTTACCACCATATAACAGGACCTTAAAGCTTCCCTAGTTCCTTCCCTTTCGTGCTTTCCCTTACCCCAGATTCCTTTGTTTTGGTGCAATACACCAAACCCAGTCCAAATTTAAGTGTGTATTTTTCCTTTCTGTCTTTGCTCCTTAATTTCCTCCTACAAGTGAGATCACCTAATATTTTTCTTTCTCATTTTGGCTTATCTGACTTAACATGAGATGAAGAAGGTGACTTTGTCATCCTTAACAGATTAAAAAAAATTCTATTGTGTATATGTACCAAAACTTTCTTAGCCACTCATCAGTTGTTGGACATCTAGGTTGCTTCCAAATTTGGTCTATTACAATTTGTACTGCTATGAACAACGATCTCTTCAGACAGGCGTGTTTGTTTCCTTTGGTTATATCCATAGGAGAGGAATTGCTAACATTTTTATCTCATCAAGTATGAAAGTGGTATTAGAAAAATGCTATGAAAATTTTTAGTTCCTCATAGTGGTAATTTCTGGATATGTAGTTCAGGAATCCTGATTTCTAAGTCGGGGCTTTTGCTACTGTGTCTCATTTACTACTTTATCTGAAATATCACAAATTTATTATAGGAACATACTTCTATTTTTGAGCCTACTTTGGAGGCAGTCTTTATAACATTCAAAGTACCTGGAAAAAGATTTGAGTGCATGTTCTTCCACCAAGACATAAAGTTTTCTGCATAATTTCTTAGTTGTTACCATGGAGTAAAATATATGATGATGTTTATAAAAGGGGAGTGGGGGAGGGAAAATGGGAGGAAACTGAATAGAAAGGTACAGAGATAACTTAGGCACACATTAAATCAAATTTATGGAGAATAAAGAGAGAGAATGATTGTTCCTAACCAGGGAGCACTATATCTAATATATAAAAAGCAATTAATAAGTACTTCCATATAAAGTAAGTGAAAGAGAAAGAGACAATATGACAGCTATCTATTAAAAAACAAACCTGACAATTTTTGTCCACCTCTTTTTATCTGTATATCCTAACTCAGAAGTGCAAATACTGTGATGCTCCCTCAAAGTAGTCGCTGACCTCTGAATGACTTGGAAAAGAAGGAAGACAACCATTCTTCTCCTTCTCCTTCTCCTTCTCCTTCTCCTTCTCCTTCTCCTTCTCCTTCTCCTTCTCCTTCTCCTTCTCCTTCTCCTTCTCCTCCTTCTCCTTCTCCTCCTTCTCCTTCCCCCCCCTCCTCCTCCTCCTCCTCCTTCTCCTTCTCCATCTCCTTCTCCTTCTCCATCTTCTTCTCCATTTTCTCCATCTTCTTCTCCATCTTCTTCTCCATCTTCTTCTCCATCTTCTTCTCCATCTTCTTCTCCATCTTCTTCTCCATCTTCTTCTCCATCTTCTTCTCCATCTTCTTCTCCATCTTCTTCTCCTTCTCCTTCTCCTTCTTCTTCTTCTTCTTCTTCTTCTTCTTCTTCTTCTTTTGTAATTTTAGTATTTTTTTTATTTGATAGGACAAAAAAACTTGAAGGGGAAGGGAGATTGAGTTAGAGGGAGAGACAAGAGTCATCTGCAGCATGGAAGCACTATTCTACCACTTGTGAAGCTTCCCTCACTAGAGGTAGAGCCTGTGGTTTGAATCTAAGTCTTTGTGCTTGGTAACATGTGCCACCACCTGGTCCTGGAAGACAACCATTTTTAAGCCATAGGAAACCTAACTAAAAGCAAACAACAACAACATTATCCATTTACACCTTCCTAAGATAAGAGGATTCAAAGAAGTTACATTCTTGGCATCTTTTAAGTCCCTTGTATTTAAATTTTTCTTGAAGTTGTATTTTAACACTACTAAAAGAAAAAAGACTGAAAGTTGGAGTTAGTTAGCATAGGTCTTTTCAAACAAGTGCAGGCACAGATAATTCTCTGCAAGAGATGAACCCTCATATCTGCAACTCACTGCAACTGAAAGGTCTTCAGTGTTAGTTATGTCATCCTGAATAGCATATGTCTTTGGAGGGAATTCATATATAAACACCTATCTGAGATTTCTAAATATACCTGAAGTCATCTAAGCTCTTTAGACTTGCTTACTTTAATTAGTGAAGCCTTTCTATTAATCTATGCACATTTAGGTCTAGCCAAAAAAAGATGCATAGTGCAGAAATTTTTCAGTCCCCTTCACTTGAAAAATCATATGAGCATTTTGTCAGAGTCATAAATTTACTTTAAATAGGACTTCATTTAAAACTAATATTTGGCTCAAGGACCCAGGTTCGAGCCCCTGGTCCCCACCTGCAGAAAGAAAGCTTTGCGAATGGTAAAGTAGTGGCAGGTGTCTCTCTGTCTCTCTCCCTCTCTATCACCCTCTTGATTTCTGGCTGTCTCTATCCAATAAAGATAATAAAGAAATTTGAAAAAATAAAAAATAAAACTAATATTTGATGTATAATAATAAAAAGTCATATCTAATCTGAACAGTAATTGTTTGCAGTGGTCTTTCCACTTCTCATATATTGCCATCAATTTTCCCTTTTCCATAAGATACTTTTATTTTTAAAAAAGAGATAATTTTATTTAGTTGAAAAAGCTATATACTCGTTGGGAAAAAAGTAATCTAACCTAAATCAATGCTGAGCTCCCCTACACCATAGGCTGCTATACATATAGTTTGGTGATTTCCTACAAATTCCCATACTAGCTAAGTCCTACCTGACAAGCAGATAACATTACCTAAATTTTTTATCAAGTGGTTCTTTATTGATTTTAGACAGGCATATCTCCAAACCATCTCACAAATCATAGGACTACAGTAATGCCTTATATAATAAACGTAGTAGACTTTACAAACCTCCAAGTAAATATTTGCTTTTGGAACCCATGTTCAGTTCCGATGAATATATTCTATATGAAATTCATACAAGTAACATCCTCTGACTATGTGAAAAGCTGTAAGACCAGAGCTCTTATAGCACTGACTCAAAAACCACCTTAATGTAATCAAGTGAAGCAAAAATTCCTATGCTTTAATAATGTAAATGAGATTTTTTTTATCATGTCAGCAAAGTAGCTTGAGTTCAAAAATTCTTGAATAAAAACGCATATTATCCTGAGAGCAGCTGAATTTGCTTGTTTGCTCACCAAAGCCTGTACATGCTCACCTTTCTGGCAGTGTATGTGTGATTGGGTTAGAAAGCCCTTTGTAACAGGTCATTTCCTGCAACAATCACTTGTATTCTGATGTAGTCAGAACACTAACAGTTGTTTCGCGGACCTTTTCTTTTACCTGCTCGACTTCAAGTTGAGTGTGGTTCTTTTTTTAAAATGCTAAATTTCCTTAGAGAGACCCAATGGTTACATACAGTATCATTCCTGCAGCCAGAATGATGTGTGTTGCAATCATGCACACCACATCACAGGGGAGCACAGGCTACTTGCAGTCACTGTCGTTCCTAGAAAACCACAATAAATGGTAACACTGCCTTTGTGTCTGAGCCAGAGCTAATTTCTGTTATCTACCCTGCCTCAGATCATCATTCATGAGCCATAACTGCACTCCTTGATTCTAAGCTGCACTATAATGTGATGACTACAAAGCAGCAAGTGTCCCTAGATGAATGTCATCCTGAGCTTACTAACGTGCTTATTGGAACTTGGTATCCACATGGGAATAACTTGTCTTACTTTTAATATTTTCTAAGCACTCTCTGAAAGTTTTCCATTGTTAAATTGGAAAGATGGCATCTCCTCTGCATAGTCCCTTGCCAGCCTCCCCTCAAAATTGCTATGCTATATTATATAATACTTCCTTAGTTGGATTCCAAGAATTCTACAGGCTGTAATTTAATCCCAGGAAAACCAGAGGATATTAAATGAACTTAACTGTCTTAGCCAGAAATCTCTGATTTGGCTGCCCCTTTGAAGTTTGTATCTGAAACTTTTTGATGTCTTAATATTGTTTTAAAAATTAGAGGGGTAGAGTTGACTTTATAAATCATTTTAGGATTGCAGAAATGACATTATGATGATGAATGGCACAGACTTTTAAAAAAGTTTCTCTGAATATTAAATTAATCACAAACCAAGGCTGTCTAACATTAGCTTCTGATAACTTAGAGATCCTGTGGCATTCCAGATGCTCTATGAAACAGGAATATTCTGTCTTTATTATGAGCACCTTTCCACATCTGCAGCTCTGTTATACAATAAAGTCTTGTTCTTTTGTTGCAAGATTTCACTGGTTCATTTTTTTATTATTAATTTAAACCATGTGGGTAAAAGGTAATCCAGTAAGCCATAGGATTTCAGATCAGAGCTTTCATACAATCACATGTAACATCAAACATCTGGATATTTACATGGATAGAGGTAGAAAAAATTAACAGGAACTAAAGCATTGTCTGAATGAATATAATTGCATATATATTTTTACTTTCTAGATCATATCTTTAGTGTAGCTTCTTTAAACAGTAGTCAGTTTACAACCTAAATAATAATGTGTCCTCAATTACATAAGTCATCTATAAGTACAGAATAGTCTAATAAATTTTAATTTTGAAAACCTTTAGATTTGTTATTATAAATTTCTTAATGTAGTCTACTCATGTTTACTACATCTAAAAGCAGGTTTTACACAATTCACTTTAAAGAGAATATAATCTACAAGTTTTCTTAGAGCATTAAGTAATATGGTTGTGTAGCACAACTGCCCCAGAAAATGTTTGTCTTTAATATGTTACTTGAATATATATATATTCAAGTAACATATATATATATATATATTTCTGGATGTTGTCAATTTCTAAACTTTTCCTAACCCTACTTCCATACAATATTTAGGAAAATTTAATTCATGCTGAGATACAATTGTGAGAAAAATTGTTTGCTTCTAGTGTTTATGGTTTTCAGTTTCCTAAACCTTGCAAGTAATAAGTAGCACAAAGGGGATTTATTTGACTATCTCACCAATGAATTATTCTTCCCTGATTTCAGAAATTTATTTACAAAGTGAATAGGAAACTTAAACACAGAAACTTAAAAAGCAAGTAATGGGAGTGGAGCAGTGGTACACCTGGTAGAGCACTCACATTACCAAGTGCAGAGATGTTGGTTCAAGCCCCCAGTTCCCGTCTGCAGAGGAGAAGCTTCATAAGTAGTGTAGCAGTGCTTCAGATGTCTCACTCCCTCTCTATCTCCTCCAAGCTTAACCTTTCTCTTTCCTGGCAAATGAAAGGAAAAAGGAAAGAAATAGCTACCTGAGCTATGGATTGCATGTAGGCACTGAGTCTCAGTGATAAACCTGGTGGCAATAAAAAGTAGGGGAAAAAAAGAAGAAATTAATTACTTAGATAAATAATTCGACTAATTCATTCTAAATGTGCTAGAATAATACTGTTTAGTATTAACATGAGACTGAAAGTACATTACAGACCTATCTAAAAAAGTGCATTATACCTAAACTAAAAAGTTGACGTTGACCAACAAGATCAAATAAATTTCCTATCAAGTTATTTCCAATGTAATATGTCATTCTTCAAGCAGCTAATCTTGAAAGTTTTCCTAAATGGATGTTATTTGTATCCTGTAATCCAGATGTGTAGTTAACTGCAGATGCCAGGTGTGGACACTCAAAAGGAAAAACCTAAAGATCAAAGACACAAAGACTGATCCTGTTGAAATGTTTAGCCACAAGTCATTCATATGACTAGAAACTTTTTGCTTCATGAGGTGTTTACATCTTTTGTTGTTGAAGGTATTTATTACCTTTGAAAACAGTCCACTTTCTTTTTTGGTATGCTATATAGTGTGATAGAGTCTGAATGTGTTAAGTGGACATCTACATTTGCAGTGGAAACTACCGCTATTTCTACAGAAAAACATTCAATGTTCCCAGTTAAAAATGTTTAAAATTCATTGTTTTATTTAACAAAGTTATAGCCTTGACCTTTAAATAATACATGGTACAAACTATACAAATATGGAAAAAATAAATTAATGTAAAAGCAAAGAAGATAAAAATTTGACTAATGTAAACTTAGCTGGACAAAATAGAACTAAAATCACAGGTCATGATTTTCACGGCAATATGTTCATTTTCTTCTGAAATTCCTTACTAGAGCTGATTCCGATTTTACTATCTCTCTATTCATCGAACCAGCAAATATTTACAGAGTACCTCCTCTACATAAGCAAGTGAAAACAAAGAAGTTAGTTCTTTTTGAAATTTTTTATTATCTTATTTATTGGATAGAAACAGAAATTGAGAGGGAAGGGGGTGATAGGGAGGGAGAGAGGTAGAGAGACACCTGTAATACTTCTTCACCACTTGCAAAGCTTTATTCCTGCAGGTGAGGATCTAACCCAGGTCCTTGCACATTGCAACATGTGAGCTCAACCAGAAGTGCCACCAGCCAGCCCCAACATTACTTCTTTATAGGAGCTTATTATTTAATGCTAATTGAGATAAGAGTCAAAAATGGATCCACTTAAAAAAGAAAAAAAGAAAATGGATCCACTCATATGTGGAAGATAGATGACTAAAGCAAATGAACTTGAAGAAAAAAAAATAGTAGCCAGACTGGTCCTTTGTCCTTGTGAGAACCCTAGCGACTATCAAAAAGTAGGGAGTAATTGGAGTAATCACAGAAACTTGGTGCAGTAAGTTACATGCACACATGTAAGAGTGTGACTCTGTAACACTGGAATCTTCTAACTGTGTAACCAGTGATAACTCATTAATAATAAAAATTATGGTAGAAATAAATAATTACCACTAAAAAGATATAAAAAGTAGAGCAAATACACTATTTTTTTAATACTGGAGAACAAGTGTGGATCAAGCAAAGCATAGATTGAATGCATCTGAGCTGACTTCACAAATTGATTTCTACACTTAGGCTAGTCAAAAAAAAAACCTTAGACACTAGTCAAAGAACAGAGTGGTAGTCCTGGTAGGAAGAAACAAGGGGCAACTTCGCAGACTTAAGAAAATACAGCAAGCAGTTTTAACCATATGCAAAAATAAGGACTCAAAGGTAAGCAACTGGTACAAAAGAAAGAAAGAAAACCCAATACATGAGAGATATTTTTATTTCCATCAGAGGAGTTACCTCTGGAGCTCAGAGTCTGCACAACAAATCCATTCCTCCTGGCAGCCATTTTGCCTTTTTTTTCTTTGAAAAAAACAGAGATAAATTGAGAGGGGAGGGAAATTTAAAAAAAGAGAGAGAGAGAGAGATACCTGCTGCATTGCTTAGCCACTTGTGAGGTTCTTCCCTCTACACGTCACAAGTGGGGATGAACAGGGAGTATCAAGCTAAATAAGTGTGCATGGTAGTATATACATCTTCATCCAGTCCATGAGTGAACTCATTTTTAAGTATCTTCAGATAATAAGTAATTTCTGTATCTCTTCACAACTTTTGCCCTTGAAAATGAACAACATATAAATTTAATCTGCACTGTTCATTATTCAGTTCAATCTTAGGCAACAAGTTTTCTATGTATTCCTCGACTATTGTAAAGTCTGTTCCATAGTTCAAACTGCATGGCATTCATTCTCCCAAAATGTAGATTTAATCTAACTAAGATCAAAGAAATACAAAGAACATTTTATACTGCTATCCAAATAGTTCTACTTATTCAAGAATGTACTTTTTAAGTCTTTAGGACAATTGCAAATAGCACTGGGGAAAGATTGGAATTCCACTGGACTCCGTTAAAAATATGAAAAAACTGTGGATTTAAGCTCTTTCTAAATAAACAGTCATGCTGTGACCTTTAATATATATATAATATATATAAAGTCATATATATATATATATATATATATATATATATATATATATATATGAATAAGACTTCAGGACTTCTAGAGATGCTGCTACAAAGTAACAGCAGCTGTGTTTCCCTCTCCCTACTCAACTAGGAATAACAAAGAGGATCACCTGAGAACACAACAAGACAAGACTAGAATTACTTTAAGAACTCACCAAATCACAGGTGAGTATAAACTGGTGTGTCTCATCAACAGAGAGGTGCTTTAGGAGAGATTCCTGGAACTAAAAGCCCATATCTATTTGGAAGAGGCTAGTAATAGCCCAGCAGTTTGCCCTTTGAGACACCATCTCCAGTTAATCTGAGTTTTATCAACAAAAACATTGCTGAAGGGACTGTGAGTCTCCATTGATACTGTCCTTGGAGTTTGGAGAAGCAGTGGGGAGGACCTGTGCTGACATCTGGAGGCAGAGAAATGACTGGGCAACTCAGGAGAAGATCTACATTCCCTGTGGTATGGAGGCGGGGCTGTACAGTGGGAACCTTTCTTCATTTTTCTCCTGGTGAATTGGGAGACACATTGAATAATTATCTCAAAACCCAAAGAGTACAAACATTATTATTTTAGAAACTCACAGGGCCAAGGACTGGTGCCCAGCAGGATTCTGACTGCTGGAAGAAATTGGCCCAGAGCTTTGGACCCTCAGGGCATGGGATCTCTTTGCATAACAATGTGCTTTCTCACCCCCACTCTATTTTATCTCTTAGTCAGGAGTGAGAGATTACACTAAAAATCCTACCTATAATTTAAAAAGGCCTCTGACTCCCAGACCCTGCAGGGAAGATAAAGAAAATAACAGGGATTAACACCACTGTGCTTCACCTCAGGAATTAAGATAACATTGAAACAATTGTTAAATTCTATAGCTGTGAACTCTTTAAGTACCTTGCTTAGACACAAGTCAATACAGGCATTTGTGATTAGTGGTTTGAAAAGCAGTGAGAGAGGGACTTCTTAACAAACCATATACAATGGTTAAAAAAGGAGAGTGTTTCTCTCCTCTCCTCTCCTAGGTCAACTAGGAATAACAAAGGAGACCACTTGAAACCACAACAAGACAGGACTAGAATGACTTCAGGAACCCACCAAATCATTAGTGAGTGCAAACATGTGCGGCTCATGGACAGAGAGGAGCCTAGGGAGAGATTAAGTGTCTGGTAACAGTCCAGCAGTTTACCAGTTGAGACACTAACTCTAGTATGTTTCACTAACAAAAAGACAGCTAAAGGGAGGAGAGGACTCCCCTAAGACTCAACAAATGCAACTGTGAGTCTCCATTGCTAATACCCTCAGAGGCTGCAGCAGTGGGGGCGTGGGGGGGCTGTGCTGACACCAGGGGACAGAGAACTAATGAGGAAACTCAGGAGAAGATCTGTTCCTCAGTGGCCTAGCGGTGGGGCTATGAGAGCCTCTTTGGATAACCACTGGATTATCTTTGCCACACCCTGCTTTATCTCTTGGTCAGGAGTCAGTGATTAAGCTAAGAAGCCTACTTATAGTTTAAAAGCTCTCAGGCTGCCATATCCTACAGGGAAGAAAAAGAACAAAAGAGGCTTTTAAGCCTTTTAAGCTCCAACTCAAGGATTAAAATAATATTGAAACAACTGTCAATTTCCACAACTGTGAACCCTTTGATTACCTTACTTAGACACAAGTCGTTCCAGGAAAGAATGTTCAGTAATTTGAAAATTACTGAGAGAGGGACATCATAACATATTATATAAAATGGTTAAACCAACAAGAAGAAATATTGGAGAAACTAACCAGGACAAGAGTACAGCTAAAATGCTCCCCAAAGGTTGAAGCACAAAATAATGAGATCAACATCCAAATACTAGTTAAGGAAATAATCACTTGAGTGAGTAAAGAGTTTGAAAGAATTGTCATCAGAAATGCAGAAACAACAAATGAGACCCTGGATGAAAACACTAATTATCTCAATGTTATTAGAGAGCTGAAAGCTGAAATAGCTGAGCTAAGAACACAACTAGCTGAACAAGCTAAAACAGTCTCAGAACAGGGTAACAAAATAGATGAACTCCAAAAAACAGTAGAGGGAGAGAGAGAATAGAATAATTGAGGCTGAAGACAGAATTAGCAAGATCGAGGATGAATTAGAGACAACTAAAAAAGAAGTAAGAGATCTCAAAAATAGACTAAAAGATACTGAAAACAAAAACAGAGACCTATGGGATGACTTTGAAATAAATAATAAATGCATTATAGGCTTACCAGAGGAAGAAAGAGAGGGAGGAAGCATTCCTCAGGACATAATAGCTGAGAACTTCTCTAATCTAAACAACATCAAAGACATAAAGGTTTAAGAAGCCCAGAGGGTGCCAAACAGAATTAACTAGGACTTAAACCAACACATCATATTTAGAATGGAAAGGAATAAGGATAAAGAAAATATCCTGAAGACTGCAGGAGAAAAACAAAGAGTCACCTACAGTGGAAAACCCATAAGATTAGCAGCAGACTTCTTCAAACAAACACTATAGGGCAGAAGAGAATGGCAAGATATCTACTGACTGCTCAATGAGAAAGGCTTTCAACCAAGACTACTGTATCCTACTAGATGGTCAAACAGACTAAATGGAGGCATAAAAACTTTCTCAGACAAGCAACAGTTGAAAGAATCAACTATCACCAAGCCTTCCATGAAACAAGTTCAGAAAGGTCTCCTATAAATAGTCAGACCAACATAAATAGGCCATATATCAGAACACTCTAAAAGTCTACAAGAATGACATTAAAATATCTTCAATCTCTGATATCAATAAATGTCAATGGCCTGAATTCATCTATTAAAAGGCACGAAGTAGGAAGATGGATCAGAAAACACAACCCAACAATATGCTGTCTACAGGAAACCCACCTAACTCAACAAGAAAAACACAGACTCAAAGTGAAAGTGTCGAACTCTTCTGTGGGGAGGCCTCTTTCCTGGCCACAAACTCCTGGCTTACCTGCTCTGTTGCACACCAGATGCAGGGGCCTAAAAGAATGTTCTGGGGCAGCAGGTGTGGAGCTATACAGGTCTCTCTCTATGCAAAATGCTAGTGTCAAGGCTAGAGAAGACCCAAGAAGTTGTCTTATAGGCAATCCATTTATTGAACAGCAAAGCATGGTTTATAAGGGGTCATAGGAGCAAGTGACATGTGTATACCATATATGGTAGGGAGGCAAAGGGTCTGGGAGAGGGTCACGACTTTTCCAGTAATTGTTGAGCAAGAGCTTTAAGCGGTTAAAGGAACCAGAAAGCAAGGTTGTCCATAACCAGCAACCAGAGCGGGATCCTGAGGGCAGAGAGAAGATAGATCAGATATGATCAAAGGAGTGGAATGGGTGGGGAAGCAGTAGGGGAAACTCTCAGGCAAAACAATGATTATATAGATGGTAAGGGAGTGGGGTATTGTGAGGCGGGGAGGCTGATAGGCAGGGCAGACCCTGGAGGCCGTGTCCTTCCTTGCTGGACCTCTTAGTAGAGAGAGACTGATAGGATTGGCTGTGTCCCTCAGGCCCTCATTTCTTGATTGGGGGGGGGAGCTCTATCATATCCACAGAATTCCCTAGATGAAAGGATGGAAAATTATCATACAAGCCAATGGCCCCCACACACACACAAAAAAAAGGCAGGAACAGCTATTCTCATATCTGACATGATAGACTTTAAAATAAAATAAAATTTAAAAATATAGGGTTGGACACTACTTAATGGTCAGACGATAGGTCAATCAAGAGGACTTATCAGTTATTAACATAAGGATAAAGCACCCAATGAGAAGCCATTGAAATACATCAAAAATCTACTGAAAGAGCTACAGCAATATATTAACAGCAACACAGCCATAGTAGAGGACTTCAACACCCCACTATCTCAACATGACAGATCATCCAGGCAGAAAATCAATAAAGACACAAGGGAGCTAAATGACAAGATAGATAAACTAGAACTACCAGACATTTTCAGAGTCATTCATCCCAAGAAAATGGAATACACATTCTGCTTAAGTCCACATGGGTCATTCTCAAGGATAGACCATATGTTAGGCCATAAAGACAGCATCAGCAAATTCAAGATCTTTGAAATCATCCCAAGAATCTTCTCAGACCACAGTGGAATTAAACTAACACTTAACAATCAACAAAAGATTAGTAACAGTCCCAAAATGTGGAAACTCAACAGTACACTACTTAACAACTACTGGGTCAAAGAGGAAATCAAGGAATAAATCAAAATGTTTTGAGAGTTCAATGAAAATGAAGACACAGGCTATCAAAATATTTGGGACACAGCTAAGGCAGTATTGAGAGGGAAGTTCATAGCCATCCATACAAGTACACATTAGGAAACAAGAAAAAGCACAGATAAACAGCCTGACTGCACAACCTAAAGACCTACAACAAGAAAACTAAAGGAACCTTAAAACAACCAGAAGGGCAGAAATAACTAAAGTGAGGGCAGAAATAAATAACACTGAAAATGAGAAAATCATACAAAAATCAACAAAAATAAATGCTGTTCTAGAAGAGTGAAGGAAATTGACAAACCTTTAACCAGACTCACAAAACAAAAAAGGGAGAAGACCAAAATAAATTGGATCATAAATGAAAGAGGAGATATCACAACAGACACCACAGAAATGCAACATATCAGGCGAGACTTCTATAAGCAACTATATATCACCAAGCTATAGAACGTGGGAGAAATGGATGATTTCCTAGATACCTACAAACTTCCAAAATTAAGTAAAAAGGAACTAGATAACATGAACAGGCCCATCACAGCTAAAAAACTTGAAACAGTCATCAAAAACCTTCCCAAGAATAAAAGTTCTGGACCAGATGGTTTTACAAATAAACTCTACAAAACCTTCAATGAAAAACTAATACCTCTACTTTTAAAAGTCTTCCAGAAGATTGAAAACACTGGAATACTCCCTTCCAGCTTCTATGATACCATCACTTTGATACCAAAAGCAGACAGGGACATAACCACAAAAGAAAACTACAGACTAATATCTCTGATGAACATAGATGCTAAAATATTGAAAAAAATACTAGTCAATTGGATACAGCAGTATATCAAAAATATCATTCATCATGAGCAAGTGGGATTTATCCCAGAGATGTAAGGTTGGTTTAGTATACATAAATCAATTACCACATCAATAAAAACAAGACCAAAAACCACATGGTTATATCAGTAGATGCAGAGAAGCCTTTGAAAAAATACAACATTCCTTTATGATCAAAACACTACAAAAAATGGGAATAGATGGAAAATTCCTCAAGATAGTTGAGTCTATATATAGCAAACCTATATACAGCCAACATCATACTCAATGGTGAAAAACTAGAAGCATTTCCCCTCAGATCAGGTACTAGACAGGGCTGCCCACTATCACCATTATTATTCAACATAGTGTTGGAATTTCTTGCCATAGCAATCAAGCAGGAGCAAGGAATTAAAGGGATACAGACTGGTAGAGAAGAAGTCAAACTCTTCCTCTTTGAAGATGACATGATAGTATACATAGAAAAACCTAAGGAATCCAGCAAGAAGCTTTTGGAAATCCATCAGGCAATACAGTAAGGTGTCAGGCTACAAAATTAACATTCAAAAGTCAGTGGCATTCCTCTACGCAAACACTAAATTAGAAGAAGCTGAAATCCAGAAATCAATTCATTTTCCTATAGCAACAAAAACAATAAAATATCTAGACATAAACCTAACCAAAGAAGTGAAAGACTTGTGTACTTAAAATTATGAGTCAAAGAAATAGAAAAAGATAAAAATAAAGATATTCCATGTTCATTGGTTGGAAGAATTAGCATCATCAAAATGAATATACTACCCAGAGCCATATACGTATTTAATGCTATTTCCATTAAGACCCCAACCACATTTTTTTGGAGAATAGAACAAATGCTATAAATGTTTATCTGAAACCAGAAAATACCTAGAATTTCCAAAACAATCTTGAGAAGAAAGAACAGAACTGGAGGCATTACACTCCCAGATCTCAAATTGTATTATAAGGTCATTGTCATCAAAACTGCTTGGTACTGGAACATGAACAGACACACTGACCAGTGGAATAGAATTGAGAGCCGAGAACTAAGCCCCCACACCTATGGACATCTATTCTTTGACAAAGTTGCCCAGGCTATTAAATGGGTAAAGCAGAATCTCTTCAGCAAATGGTGTTGTGGAAAAAAATGGGTTGAAACATGCAGAAGAATGAAACTGAACCACTATATTTCACCAAACACAAAAGTAAATCCCAAATGGATCAAGGACTTGGATGATGAACCACAAACTATCAGATAGTTAGAGGAAAATACTGGCAGAACTCTTTTCCATATAAATTTTAAAGACATCTTAAATGAAAGGAATCCAATTACAAAGACTAAGCCAAGAATAAACCTATGGGACTACATCTAATTAAAAAGCTTCTGCACAGCAAAAGAAACCAATAACCAAACTAAGAGACCCCTTACAAAGGGGGAAAATATTTTTACATGCCATACATCAGACAAGAGTTTGATAACCAGAACATATAAAGAGGTTGCCAGACTCAACAACAAGAAAACAAAACCCCCCTACAAAAATGGGGATAAGACATGGACAGAATATTCACCACAGAACAGATCCACAAGGCCGAGAAACACATTTAAAAATTCTCCTAGTCTTTGATTGTCAGAGAAATGCAAATAAAGACAACAAAGAGATACCACTTCACTCCTGTGAGAATGTCATACATCAAAAATGGCAGAAGCAGCAAATGCTGGAGAGGTTGTGAAGTCCAAGGAACCCTCCTGCACTGCTGGTGGGATTGTTTATTGGTACAACTTCTGTGGAGAACAGTCTGGAGAACTCTCAGAAGGCTAGAAATGAACCTACCCTATGATCCTACAATTCTTCTCCTGGGACTATATCCTAAGGAACCCAACACACACATCCAAAAAGATCTATGTACACATATGTTCTTAGCAGCACAATTTGTAATAGCCAAAACCTGAAAGCAACCCAGGTGTCCAACGAAAGATGAGTGGCTGAGCAAGTTGTAGTATATATACACAATGGAATACTACTCAGCTATAAAAATGATGACTTCACTGATTTCAGCTGATCTTGGATGGACCTTGAAAAATTCATGACAGAATGATGAATATGGCATGATCTAACTCTCAGGCAGAAGTTGAAACACAAGATCAGAAAAGAAAACATAAGTAAAACCTGAACTGGAATTGGCACCTTGCACCAAAGTAAAATATTCTGGGGTGGGTGGGTGGAATCGAGAATACAGGTCCAAAAAGTATGACAGAAGAACTAGTGGGGGTTGTATTGTTATATGGAAAACTGGGAAATGTTTTGCATGTACAAACTATTGTGTTTACTGTCGAATGTAAACCATTAATTCCCCAAATAAAAAAATTTAAAAAAAACTAGAAGTATAAAAATAAACAAAAACAAGGAGAAACATCGAAGAAAGTTTGAACAAAGTCCAGATAAACGTCACCAAAGGGTAGAATTTCTCACAGAATAATGAGGACAACAACCAGACACTAATTGAGGCATTAGTCATATGAGTGAGGAAAGCTTTGGAAAATAATATCATCAGACATAAGCTCACCAATCTCAACAACAAGAAAACAAATGACTCCTCCAAAAGTGGGGAAAGGACATGAACAGAATGTTCTCCATAGAAGAGATCCAAAAGGCCAAATAAACATATGTAAAAATACTCCAAGTCATTGATTGTCAGAGAAATGCAAATAAAGACAACAATGAGATACCACTTCACTTATGTGAGAATGTCATACATCAGAAAATACAGCAGCTACAAATGCTGGAGAGGTTGTGGGGACCCTTCTGCATTGGCTAGTAGGAATGTCAGTTGGTTCAACCCCTATAGAGAGCAGTCTGGAGAACTTTCAGAAGGCTAGAAATGTACCTACCTTATTAACCCTCAATTCCTGGGTATATATCCTAAGGAACCAAACATACCCATCTGAAAGGATTTGTGTTTACTTATATTTATAGCAACACAATTTGTAATAGCCAAAACCTGGAAGCAACCCAGGTGTCTAACAATAGATGAGTGGTTGAGTAAGTTGTGGTATATATACAGAATAGAATACTACTCAGCTTTTAAAAATGGTGAACTCATATTCTTCACCCCACCTTGGATGGAACTTGAAGAAATCATGTTAACTGAGCTAAGTCAGAAACGAAAGGATGAATATGGGATGATCTCACTCACAGACAGAAGCTGATAAACAAGATCAGAAGTGAGAACACAAAACAGAACTAGGTCTGGATTTTATGTATTTCACCAAAGTAAAATACATAAAGGTTCAGGGTTCAGGGTCCTGGAATATGATGGCAGAGAAGGACCTAATGGGGGGGTGAATTGCTATGTGGAAAATTTTATTATGCATGTACAAACTATTGTATTTTACTATTGACTGTAAACCACTAATCACCCAATAAAGAAATTTTAAAAATATAGATCCATTTGAGAAAGAATGAACTAGTATTCATTATCAAATTCTAAGAACTTGTTTGTAGTGTTTGGAAATGGTCACTTTTTTTTTATTTAAGAAAGGATACATTAACAAAACCATAGGGTAGGAGGGGTACAACTCCACACAATTCCCACCACCCAGTCTCCATATCCCACCGCCTCCCCTGATAGCTTTCCCACTATCTATCCCTCTGGGAGCATGGACCCAGGGTCATTGTGGGTTGTAGAAGGTAGAAGGTCTGGCTTCTGTAATTGCTTCCCCGCTGAACATGGGCGTTGACTGGTTGGTCCATACTCCCAGTCTGCCTCTCTCTTTACCTAGTAGGATGGGTCTCTGGGGAAGCAGAGCTCCAGGACACATTGGTGGGGTCTTCAGTCCAGAGAAGCCTGGCCGGCATCCTGATGACATCTGGAACCCGGTGACTGAAAAGAGAGTTAACATACGAAGCCAAACAAATTGTTGAGCAATCATGGACCCAAAGCTTGGAATAGTGGAGAGGAAGTGTTAGGGGGCTACTCACTGCAAACTCTAGTGTACTTCTGCTTTCAGGTATATATTTGCAGTAGTTTACGGATACGTGTGAACATATGCTCTCTCTCACAGAAACTGGTGTATATCTAGGTTTTGGGACTTTGTTAGAAAGTGAACCACCTGAGATGGAATTAGAGTATACTATGAAAGGAAAGGTTTCACCCGAGTAATGAAGCTGAAGGGTTGTCATTCCACACGTGAAGTCTCTGGACATAGTCTGAAGTGAAGCATGCTGGGGTGGCACTCGTTGCGTTGATTAGGTTGCAAATGGCGGATGCAATATTATTTTATATGAATTGAGAGAAGCGTGCAGGAAAGTGGGCCCCACCCTTAGGTTTCAGGACTGGGGGAAGTAGAGGCTCTATAGTGGAGATGTGAGGTTCCTGCTGTCTTAGGGTTCAAAAAGACAATTGATAATTAATGTTATCATCACATTATTTGGTAATTGGGTTAACTTTGAAAAGTCCTTTTGTTAGGGTTTGCTGTACAGTACCCAGTATCTTGTATATAGCTGTGCTATTGGTTGCTTCTGATATACTTGGTCTAGGCTTTTGAGAGTCCGCATATCAAATACACAGCCTATATATTATAAAGACTCAGTCTGTGTTTTAAAAAACTTTGAGACATACAATTAATTTCCCCCTCTCATATTAATTAGTGATTTATATGACTACATTTTACTAGGAGTGTACATAAACACCATTCCCACCACCAAAAGACTGTGACCCATCCCTCCCACCCATTCCCACCCCCCACTGGCCCAGGAAGTTGCATGTCTACCCCTCACCACAGGGTTTTTACTTTGGTGCCCTACTTACAATTTGATCAGGTCCTGCTTTTAGTTTCCCTTTCAGATCTTCTTACTCAACTTCTGTTGATGAGTGGGATCATCCCATACTCATCTTTATCTTTCTGACTTAGTTCACTTAACATAATTCCTTCTAGCTCTGTCCAAGATGGGTCAGAGAAGGTGGGTTCATTGTTCTTGATAGCTGCATAGTATTCCATTGTACACATTGTATATATACCACAGCTTTCTCAGCCACTCATCTGTTGTTGGGCACCTGGGTTGCTTCCAGGTTTTAGCTATTATGAATTGTGCTGCTATGAACATAGGAGTACACACCTCTTTTTGGTTGGGTGTTATGGAGTCCTTGGGGTATAATCCCAGGAGAGGAATTACTGGATTATGGAAGGTCCATGTCTAGCCTTGTGAGAGTTTTCCAGACTGCTCTCCACAGAGGCTGTACCAGTTTACATTCCCACCAGCAACGCAAAAGGGTTCCTCTGTCCCCACAGCCTCTCCAGCATTTGTTGCTGCTGGGAAATTGTCACTTCTAATACACAAAATCAAAACAAAAAAAAGTAGTATTATGAATAAATTTCATAGGCCACCTAAACCCAGGCATTCCCCTGTTCTTATTAATCCTCTCACTTGTTCTTCACAGTAAAGGGTTGAAAACTGATTATAGTCATTATTTTCATTTTTTTACAGATTAAGATACTATGGGTCAGTGATTTAGGTATGTGGTCAGTGTGGGTCAGTGATCATAGGTCTGATGAGAATATTGCTAATACTAAAAATATGGACATTTAAAGGTTCCATGAAAAATGAAAGGCCATGAAAAATAACATGTTACATAAAAATCTATATGGTGGTAAGTTTTCATATATTCTGTTATGGCACATACATTTTTGGAACAATAGAGAAATACATATTCATATAAAAATAAAAATTTTCTAAGTTTCTATAGTCCCACTGAAATATACTAACTGTTTTCTAGGGTATAATAAAATAATTTCAGAAGAAAAATGCACTTTCACTTGTTTGCTATTGTTATTGCTAGTAATTTAGAAATTTTTACAGAATCATAGGAATTCAGGGGTATAATTTCAGATACATATGGTATAAGTAAGGCATCACACCCTCCACAAAAGTTCTGTGTTCTCCCCCAACCATCACTCTCCATCCATCAATCATGATACATCTTAAAAAGTTCAAGACAAAGTTGGGTTACCTTATTCTATGCAAGTTAATTTACTTTCATCATTTTTTTATAGTTTCTTTTTTTTAATTTTTATTTATTTATTCCCTTTTGTTACCCTTGTTGTTTTATTGTTTTAGTTATTATTGTTGTTGGATAGGACAGAGAGAAATGGAGAGAGGAGGGGAAGACAGAGAGGAGGAGAGAAAGATAGACACCTGCAGACCTGCTTCACCGCCTGTGAAGCGACTCCCCTGCAGGTGGGGAGCCGGGGTTCGAACCGGGATCCTTATGCCGGTCCTTGTGCTTTGCGCCACCTGCGCTTAACCCGCTGCACTACAGCCCGACTCCCTTTCATCATTTTTTTTAATATTTAAATTTATTTTTTATTTAAGAACGGATAAATTAACAAAACCACAGGGTAGGCGGGGTACAACTCCACGCAATTCCCACCACCCAATCTCCATATCCCATCCCCTCCCCTGATAGCTTTCCCATTCTCTATCCCTCTGGGAGCTTACTTTCATCATTTTTATTTCACATATAAGACCATCTGGCACTTGTACTTCACTTCTTACTTCACTTAACCTCCTGTTCCATCATTTTGTTCTAAATGATACTAGCACATCTTTCTTATTGTAGTATATCGTTTCATTGAAAATATATTTTATACTTTCTTTATCTACCCAATTATCCTTGGGAATTTAGGTTGCTCCCATATTTTGGCATTTAAATAGTGTGACTACAAACATAGGGATGCATTTATCCTTTCAAATTAGTGCTTTCATGTTCTTTGGTTGTATGTGTACGTGTGTTATTGCTGGATCACATTTCCATTTGAATTTGTTTAAGTACTCACCATACTGTTGTTGACAGGGCTTGCACCAGTTGGCATACCCACCACAGAGTTCCTTTATTTCCACATCCTCATGCCTACTTGGAGGGAAATTTCACATAAAATGAGATTCTTTTTTTCAATAGCAAAACTTTGCATGTGAATGATTCCACCATTCATTGGCTGATGTTTCCATTCCTTTATTTCACACGAAGAGATAAACACAGATGGGAAGAGATAGCATATCACTGGAAAATCCCTAGGAGTTCTGGCACTCATATGTGGTTCCAGGTCTCAAATCCAATTCCATGAAAGTTAAGGCACAAACAATACCTGTACACCATGGGTACATCTTGGTCCTGGGATAAAATAGGAAACTTGCTCAAGCTAGTGACAATGATGTGCCATAAGCTGAGTATCTGTATGATCCACTTGTTCTGTGCAGTCAGAATCAGAGACAATGTAGTATGCTATTAAGCATGAACCACTGGGAAGGAAAAAGAAGGAGTTACTGCATAATGGGTATAGTTTCAATTCTGGAAATAAAAAAAGCTGTGGTGATGGTTAACTAACAGTATAAATATATTCAATACCATTAAAGTGTATGCTTTACATAGATAAAATGCTAAGTTTTATGCTGTATGTATTTTACCACAATTTAAAAAAAATGGAAAAGAGAAGAGGAAGGCTGGTAGAATGGATCAGTTGGGAAGTTCACAACTTTATTATGTCTGTGACCCAGACTTGAGTCCACCACACAATGAAGGAAATATTGGTGCTATGATCTCTTTCACTCTCTCTGTTTTTTTTTTGTTTTTTTTTTTGCTCTTTTGTATCTCTTTTTCTCCAGCTGGAAAAAAAGTCGCCCCAGAATCATGAAGGTTAAGTCATAATAAACAAATAAATGTAAATAAGTAAGGCAAAAGGAATGCTTATAGCAATCACAGGTCTATTGCACTTCTCAAACACTATTAAACACACACTTCCAATCCCTTGATTAAATCCAGACCAGTTCTTTGAGATTGATTTACTACAGCTATTGACTCTGCTTTCTTGTCTATTTAAAGCTGAATAACTTTCTCTGCTTGTTGCATGTCTGTAGATAGCTGGAGATCTAACAATTTCTTTTTATTTTAAAGTGATTTTCTTATATTCAAATTATTATAATGCCTTTTGATTTCTTATCAGATTATAATCTATATCATAATATAGATTATAATATAGATTATAATATAGATTATAGATAATATAGATTATAATCTATATCTATAAAGGTTTTAAATTAACTAACACAAATCACCTAGGAAATAGAGTATTTATTTCTGATATTGCTGGACAGGTATAAAAGTTTGTTATAATTAAAATTTTATTAACACAATTTTATAAAATTGTACATTCTAGCATGTACCTAAATGCATAAGAATGTATTTTGCATAGTGTTTACAAATCTGTAAAAAATTTGAAGATTATTTTGTTAATAGCAATTTTCAATTATGTAATATTCTTTCGAATTTGATATTAACTATAGTTACTACATTTTGTGGATTTATTTAATTTAGTCAAAGCATGAAGTTTGTTGGTTTCTACTTTAAATTTATTTCAATTTATCTAAAAGGTAAATCTAATTTTTATGTAACAGTGACTATTAAAAAACAAAGTTTCCTACTTAATCTATCAAAATTTTTAATTATATTTGAAGCAATGTGGACATAGGAATTTTTTAACTACAAACTTTATGAAATCTAAATTCAAATCAAGTATACAAGATGAAAATTTTAATATCAAGTTTTAACCTGTTTTCTGAGTAAATATCCAATAGATCATGAGTATAATCTTAGAATATGAAGCATCACACTAATTTTACTAACACTGACATGCCATTTTGACGCATGAAAAACATTATTAAATTAATTTCATCTTTATTTTTATATGTGTCTATGAATCACTTATCAGATTACTGATTCTGTGTTTCAAATCCTCTCTTCAGTGCCTGTTCTGTAATAATGGACTGGATTTTAAAACATTTTTCTTTTACCACTCACAGATTTTAAGCTTTGTCAGTTAAAGTTGTTAGTGGGCTATTGTAGGAGGAAGATGACCTTCTTCTTAGTTCTGACTATTGGTCTTTTAACTTTTACCTCATTCTTGCTGCATAGTCACCATCAGTAATGAGATCTGAGATATGCAACTGATGCTTTGCTCTAATGGAAGTGCACAGTCATTCAGCAATCTGACAGCCCTCTCCCAAGTCCAATTACCTCTTTCTCAGACTTTCCAATTCAGTTATTCTAAGTTCCTGATGCCATACTCACAATAATGTCCTCATACTTGTGGAATACTTGCCTGCCAACCATGGCTTATTCATACTTCAGAGTGTGATTTCTTGATGCTGAGGACTCTCTGACCTAGACAACTCTACAGTCTTCCTCCATGATCCTGTGCCCTAAAGATGAATTTAGTCAAGAGTTTCTTCTGAATCCCAGGCTTAAAGCAGTCTCCTTCACCGTCAAGGTGCTCCTCAGATTCAATTTTTCCTCTTACTCTAGAGAACCTCCTTGAATTATCTTTATACCTTCATATTTATTCTTAGTTTCATAATTCATTATAGTAAACACCCCATGTTTCAATTACTGTGTGATCTTAAAAAATATTTATGTATTCCTTTTTGTTGCCTTGTTGTTTTATTGCTGTAGTTATTATTGTTGTTGTTGATGATGTCGGTTGTTGCTGGATAGGAGAGAGAGAAATCGAGAGAGGATGGAAAGACAGAGAGAGGGAGAGAAAGATAAGACACCTGCAGACCTGCTTCAGCACCTGTGAAGCGACTCCCCTGCAGGTGGGGAGCCGGAGCTTGAACTGGAAACCTTACACCAGTCTTTGCCACCTGCCGCTTAACCCACGCTGCGCTACCGCGACTCCCTACTGTGTGATTTTTTTTTTTGTCGCTTGATGGACTTCATGCTATAAAAGTGAATTAGCTGGAAAAAATTAATTACATTTGTAACACATTATATTTACACAATATTACTATACCTAGAGACTGAAGAAATAGCAAGCGGTAGAAAACCTTGAAGATATTGTCAAAATTTTATTTTTTCATATTTTATTTATCTATCAATGAAAGGGAGAGAACCAGAGTATCACACTGGTACATACAATGCCAAGAATCCAACTCAGGACCTCATACTTACAGGCCTAGTGCTTAAGCTACTATGCCACTTCCCAGGATATTTAAATTTTTAATTATATTTAAATATAATAAAAAATTTAAAATTATTTCAAACTTGAGAATGACAAGATAGCTCACTTGTTTAGTGTTTTCTTTTTCTTTTCTTTTTCCTTTTTTCTTTCTTTCTTTCTTTTTTTTTTCTTTTTTTATTTGCCTCCAGGGTCATCACTGGGGTTCAATGCCTGTACTACAAATTCGCTGCTCATGCTGGCCAGTTTCCGCCCCATTTTTTGTATTGCATAGGACAGAGAGAATTTGAGAATGGTAGGGGAGGGGAGATAGAGAGGGAGAGAGACAGAGAGACACCAGCAGACCTGCTTCACAACTTGTGAAGTGACCCCCCTGCAGGTGGGGAACAGGGGGCTCTAACTGGGTTCCTTGCAAGGGTTCTTGCCATTCTCACTATGTGCACTTAACCCAATGTGCCTCCACCCACCCCGATATTGTGTTTTCTTTATCATGTGCATAACCCAGGTTTGAGCCCTGCCCCCATGGTACTGCAGGAAGCAATGATGCATGGTGTCTTTCTCTGTCTCTCTTCCTCTGAATCTTTCTTTCTGGAAAATTCAACATTAAAAGATGAAATTCCAGTGAAAATAAAACAGAAGGAGAAGATGATTATTATGAGTTTAACTTGATGTTCACAGATGATACTGAAATTTGATACTATTTATTAAGATTCAAATATTTTACTAAAGAAAGACTAAAATCTGCATGAGGCTGTGTTATATACCCTATTGAAAGGTAACATAATTATACCATAAATGAAGATAAAAATGCAGAAACTATGACAAAAAGTTCAGGAGAGAAGATACATTGGCAAACTAGCTTTCACACAAAGTAACTATCTTTAGCAAAAGTCAATATGATATTGAAAATTACATTAGTATGTAGAATTAAGCTATTAGAAAAACATTAATAACTTGAAAAGATTTGTTTATTCTTTACAGACTACCAAGTCAGGTCTCAAAAAGAATAAATGAACATAAATTAAGTCATAAAATCAAGTCATATTTAATCTTAAAATATAAATTTAAGCAAGCAATTAAAGAATAAACTATTTAGAAATTCATTGTGAAATTCACTTTAAAAAAGGAAATAATTTCCTTTATTAAATATCTATTTTCACTGTCACTGGTCACTTCCATCAGGAATATCATCATAAGCCCTCTTGTGGGCTTCTTCAGAACCATGCTCTCACTGTAGAACAGCAGTGGTAGGGACTGCCCTATTCTCGGAAGGGAGGCTGAATCACCCTACTCTGCCACTTTAGAAAGACTGGTACTGAAATGATTGCAACCTAGAATGTTCCTAGCTGTGATGAGAGACTGAGACAGGGACTCAAAGGTTACGTACGGAAGCTTCTGTGCTAGACAAGAATATATATGGGCCCTAGCTTAGATTGATGGGGTAAACAGTCAATGGTATTTAAATATTGTCTTAGTGTTTGGGAGCTACTCTTTGCCCTGAGCCAGCTTTCTAGCCCTATTCTAAACTCTTACAACATTTTCCCAGACCACATTTTCAGTCTACTTACATGTTAACTATCAGGCTCAGACAAAAAATACTGAAGTAGTGAGCCCCTTGGAAAATACCTACAATAGACTTTCTAGCTTTTTCCCACGTTAAGACTCCTGATTTCATCTACTCTATTCCTACATTTGGGTTCCTGTTTATTAAACAGTTTATCCTGTTTTATATCTTACCACCTTTCAGCCAGCAAGTTGCGGATGCTACTATGATTCTATCCTGTCTTCCCTGGGCAGATGACCTCACCAATGTGTCCTGAAGTCTGACCTCACCAGAGCCCTACCCAAGATAGAAATAGAGTGAGGGGTATGGATCAACCTATTAATGTCCATTTCCAGTGGAGAAACAATTACAGAAGCCAGACCTTCCACCTCCTGCACCCTACAGAGAATTTTGGTCCATAGTCCCAGAGAAGGATAAAAAAACAGGAAAGTTTACAAAGGAGAGGATGGGATATATAACTCTGGTAGTGGGAACTGTTTGGAATTATACCACTGTTATCTTACAATCTTATTAATAATTATTTAATGGATTCTTAAATTTTAAGAAAATAACTTGTAGGGAGGCAGGGCATAGTTTACCTGCAAAAGCACACACTTCACTGTGCTCAAGGACCTGGGTTTGAGGCCCCTGAGGCCATAGGGAAGAACCAAGTAAAGGGGAAGTATCACAAGTAGTGAAATAGTATTGTGAAGTCTCTCTTCCTTCTTTGTTTCTCTTTCTTTTTACCTGCTATTTAAAAAATAAAAAAGAGGCTGGTGGTGGCACACCTGGTTAAGTGCACACATAATCATAATTTAAACTGTAGGTTTAAACCTCCAGTCTTCACCTGCATGGTGGAAGCAGTGAAGCAGTGCTGCAAAAGTCTCTCTTTCTCTCTTCTTCTCTAACTCTACCTCCAACTCTCAATTTCTCTATGTCCCCCCCCCACCCCCCGCACCCAAAGAAAAAAAGTCTGGCAGGCAGGAGCAGTGGATTCATTGTACAGGCACCAAGTCCCAGTGATAACCATGGTGGAAAAAAAATCATAAAGGTTCTTCAGGAACAATTACATCTTGCAGTTATGAAGTCCCATTAATCTCCTGGTGGCAAAGGGGGCAGGGAGGAGAAAGATAGAGACAGAAACAGAGAGAAACACACAGAAAGAGAGTCTGAGATATAAGAAGAGAAAGCATTTCTCCTTAGTTTGACTCTTCAAATTTGACTTAGCTGGCCCTCTGAAGTTTCCTTAATGAGTCATTGCCACTGCAGCCACTACTATCTCTAGAGGGACCTGACTGAGTCTCCTTCTGGTTTATAACTGGGCACAGCTCTGGGCATCTTGCATCAAACAGGACCTGGGCCTTCTTTGAACACAGATTTTGAGCACCATCAGGCTGTGTCTATGGCACAAGCACCTGAATGCTCCCCACCTGGACACCCACTACTATAGTCTTAAGTGTCCCAGAAGGGGTTCTCAAGATGAAATTGCAGCTCTCAGTGAGTTTTTCCCCTGTCTGACTCAGAGCTCCTGTAGTCACGAGCACCATGGACTGAGACCAGGATATTAGGGCTTTGGAATTCCTTGCTACAGTTCATTGCATGACCTTTTAGGTTCTCACACATACACACTAGATCCTGTGATGTTGTCCTTCCCTCAGGCAGGTCCTCTTAAGACTAAAGGAGAACCTCAGTAATACCCAGCAGTCTCCAACACCCCTTCCCCCACACACATACACATATACCTCAAGTCATTGTAGTTCCCAGAGTCACTCGTATAAGCCCCATCAGAACCAAGGAGTTGAATGTCCACTCACCCCCTCACCACAGGGTTTTTACTTTGGTGCCCTACTCTCAATTTAATCAGATACTGCTTTTAGTTTCCCTTTCTGTTCTTCTTTCTCAACTTCTGTGGGTGAGAGGGATCATACCATACTCATCTTTATCTTTCTGACTTAGCTGACTTAACATAATTCCTTCTAGCTCCATCCAAGATGGGTCAGATAAGGTGGGTTCATTGTTCTTAATAGCTACAGAGTATTCCATTGTGTATATATACCACAGCTTTCTCAGCCACTCTTCTGTTGTTGGGCACTTGGGTTGCTTCCAGGTTTTAGCTATTAGGAATTGTGCTGCTATGAACATAGGTGTACACATATCTTTTTGATTGAGCATTATAGTGTCCTTGGGGTATAACCCCAGGAGAGGAATTACTGGGTAATATGGAAGGTCCATGTCTAACCTTGTGAGAGTTCTCCAGACTTCTCTCCACAGAGGCTGGACCAATTTACATTCCCACCAGCAGTGTAGAAGTGTTCCTCTGTCCCCACAGCCTCTCCAGCACGTGTTGCTGCTGTCCTGTTTGATGTATGCCATTCTCACAGGAGTGAGGTGGTATCTCAACGTTGTCTTTACTTGCATTTCTTTGACAATCAGCGACCTGGAGCAATTTTTCATATTTGTTAGCCTTTTGGATCTCCTCTGAAGAGAATGTTTTGTTCATATCCTCTGCCCATTTTTGGATGGGGTCATTTGCTTTTTTTGGTGCTAAGTTTGCTAAGATCTTTGTATATTTTGGTTATTAGTCTCTTGTCTGATGTGTGGCATGTGAAGATCTTCTCTCATTCTGTGAGGGGTCTCTTTGTTTATGTTATAGTTTCTTTGGCTGTGCAGAAGTTTTTCAACACAGACTGAGTCTTTTTAATACATAGGCTTAGTCTTTGATATGGTGACTCTCTCAAAAGTCTAGATCAAGTAAAACAGAAGCAACCAGTGGCACAGCTTTATACAAGATGCTGGATATTATACAGCAAACCCTAACAAAGGGACTTTTCAAAGTTAACCCAATTACCAAATAATGTGATGATAACAATGACTACCCATTGTCTTCTTGAACCCTAAGACAGCAGGAACCTCACATTTCCACCATAGAGCCTATATTTCCCCTAGTCCTGGAACCTTAGGGTGGGGCCCACTTTCCTGCATGCTTCTCTCAGTTCATATCAAATAACATTGCATAGGCCAATTGCAACCTAATGAATGCAACGAGTGCCACCCCAGCATGCTTCACTTCAGACTGTGTCCAGAGACTTCAGTTGTGGAATGACAACCCTTCAGCTTCATCACTCGGGTGAGACCTTTCCTTTCATAGTATTCTCTAATTCCATTCCAGGTGGTCCACTTCCTAATAAAGTCCCCAAATCTAGATATAGACCAGGTCCCCAGAGATAGAGCATATGTTCACACGTGTCCATAAACCAGGGAAAAATATATACCTGAAAGCAGAAGTACACAAGAGTCTGCAGTGAGTACCCCCCAACACTTCATCTGTACTATTCCAGCCTTTATGCCCATGATTGCTCAACAATTTGCTTGGCTTTGTATGTTAACTCTTTTTTCAGCCACCAGGTTCCGGATACCAGCATGATGCCGACCAGACTTCCTGGACTGAAGACCCCACCAATGTGTCCTGGAGCCCTGCTTCCCCAGGGACCCACCCTACTAGGGAAAGAGAGAGGCAGACTGGGTGTATGGATTGACCAGCCAACGCCCATATTCAGCAGGGAAGCAATTACAGAAGCCAGACCTTCCACCTTCTGCAACCCACCAGGACCCTGGGTCCATACTCCCAGAGGGATAGAGAATTAGAAAGCTATCAGGGGAGGAGATGGGATATGGATATCAGGTGATGGGAATTGTGTGTTGTACCCCTCCTATCCTACAGTTTTGTTAATGTCTTCTTTCTTTTTTTTTTCTTTTTTATTTTTTTTATTTATTTTTTTTTTTTTAAATTTTTTATTTAAGAAAGGATTAGTGAACAAAAGCATAAGGTAGGAGGGGTACAACTCCACACAATTCCCACCACCCAATCCCCATAACCCACCCTCTCCCATGATAGCCTTCCCATTCTCTAGCCCTCTGGGAGCATGGACCCAGGGTCAATGTCTTCTTTCTTAAAGAAAAATAAACAAGGAGTTAGTTGATATAGCTTGGCCAATTGGCCTCTCAACACTAGGAACAAGAGCTGTAAAAAGGAAGGAGGGGTTGCTTGTCTAGAAAGTCCTCAGTATCCATGACAATAGTGGAAGTCCAGTCTAGTCATCTAGCAACTAGTGGATGGTTGATCAAACTTGCAAACCCCAGACTACATGATCCTCTGACCTATCTTCCCAGGGGAATGTAACTTGCCAAGTGGACTAGGAGTTATTTAGCTTGCATGAGATATGCTAGGCCTTCAGAGTCCAAGAAGGCTTATGAACACCCTTATAGAATTAGTGATAACAAACAAGCAGTGGAAGACTGATGATCTCCAAGTGGCTAGTTTGTACCAGACAAGAGAGATCCCATACCCCAGTGGAATTGGATATTATTTTGAGATCTGAGTATGAATGAATATAAAAACAAAAATGTGTATCAGAAGAAACCACTTAAATTCACAACAGCACAATATGTAATAGCCCAAACCTGGAAGCAGTCCAAGTGTCCAATGACAGATGAATGGCTAAAAATGATGTATATGTTCACACAATTGAATACTACTCAGCTGTTCAAAATGATGCAGTTAATCTCCTTTCTCTCAATTCAGATGGAACTATAAGGAATGATGTCAAGTGAGAAAAGCCGAAAAGAGAAGGATGAATAACAGATGATCTCACTCATAAATGGAACTTAAGAAATATGGACAAGAAGGAAAAACACAAAAAATAAAATGTGAACTAACTGTTGTACATTGCACCAAAGCAAGAACTCTGGGGAAGGAGGAAGGAAGGGCTGTAAGGGTCTAGAGCTTTTGGTGCCTGATAGTGGTATAAGATCTAAGTTGAAGTTGGAAATTTAGTCATGTGCCAACAGCTGTCCTGTAAATCATTACCCCCTCCCACCCAACAAAGTGATTAAAAATCAAATAAAAAATATATAGATTTGCTTCTTTATTAGGTGAGCAAAAGGGGTAAAAGAAGAGTAATGGGACAATATATGGAACCTGGGAAAGTCTAAGTTAAGTCCTAAGAAGCCCAATCCACTGGTAACGTGTGTATTCGAAAAGTATCTTCTCAGATGGTAGAAAGAAAATTGGCAATGGTTAACAGCATTATGGTATTGTTTTCAGTATTTATGTTGCTAATTACAAGAGCAGCACTGAAGCAGCTCATATCCTCTAGTGTTTTCATGATATTCTAAATCTTTTTTTAATATTCTAAATCTTAACCTGATATAAACCAGACTGTGAGTTAGTTAGAACAAAACAAATCTTCCAAGTCTTATTTTACTTATAAAATACAGATAAATTGCCAGAAGCTTTAAAAGCCATTTGACAATTTTCCTCTACAATCTTGTAAATGTGACCAAGTTTCTAATCATCTCTCGTATCTTCAAGTACATCTACCATATAATTCTAACTTGTAAAGAACTGAAAGATTTATCATATACTTACTAACGGATTACCATGGAAGATAACCATTCTGGAGATAATGATTTTAAAAGCCACTTCAAAGTCAACTGACCATAGAGAAGTATTCTTAGCTCAAATCCATGGTATGCAGTCATAAATCCCATTAGTATTAACAGATATTAAAATCTGAGGCTTGGGAAGATAGAGAGGTAGACTAACACTGTATGCACATGTGGAACAAAAATGCAAGGAAATGAGAATAGGTACATTATTAGTCTGACTACTGATGGCTGTGGCAATTTTCTGGTAAAGAGCCTATAAATTAATCCTGAATGGGGGAGTGAGTGTGATTCTTCAACAAAGAAGCAGGATAGGCTCAAAGACAGATCTGAGAACAACATGAAATCCTAAGTGGGTATAACCAAAGGGCTTTAAAAGGATGACAAAAAAATGTATAACAAAATACTTTGACGGCATTAATATTACTTGGATGGGATGAGAGGAAATCTGTTTTTAAAAATTTCTATTTTTCTTGGCATATCAAGACACTTGTCATTTTGCATCATTTAGTACCCACCAAGACAGACAGTAATGATTTCCACTATGATGATGTTTTTCTCCATCCATGATACTAACCAATATGAAGGTTCTGTAATGATAGCTATAAGAAGCTGCAAAGAGGCTAGAGACAGTGGGAAAATAATAAAATAAATAAATATATATAGAGATAAATAAATATTTTAAAACTCTGGATTCACTGGTTAGTAAGTCTAGAAGCAGGAAAATAGGGTGTCCTTTAGTCAATAGTTCTGATACAGCCAGCATTTTTTAACTTATTTTTAATTAGTGATTTAATAATTATTGAAAAGACTGTGCGATAAGAGGGGCATAATTCCATACAATTCTCGCCATCAGAGTTCTATATCCTATCTCCTCCATTGGGAGGTTCACTATTATTTATGCCTCTGGGATTATGGACCATAGATCCCTATGGGGTACAGAAGGTGGGAGGTCTGACTTCTGAAATTCCTTCTCCACTGGACATGGGTGTTGACAGGTCAATTCATACCTTCCAGCCTGTTTCTATCTTTCTCTAGTGGAGTAGGGCTCTGGGGAGGTGGGGTTCCAAGACATATTGGTGAGGTCTTCTTCCCAGGGAAGTCAGGTTGCCATCATGGCAGCATCTGCAACTTGGTGGCTAAAAATGCATTAAGATATAAAAAAGAACAAATTGTTTAATAATCAGGAATATAAAGGTAAGAATATAGTAGGTGAGATTTGGGGTCTTCATATTGGAGGAAGATAGGAATTTTAGGTATATTCCAAGGGGCTTGTGACTTTCCTAATTTTTGCCTGAGCCTCATAGCTAGCATGCAGGTGGGCTGAAAATATTGTCTAGGAAGATGGTGTCAGAGTTGGGATAGGACTAGAAATCTGGATAAGGGCAGAGAGAAGCTCCCAAATATAGAGAAGGTATATAAATATTGTTAACTATAAATTCCATAAATCTAACCTAGGACCCCTGTCTGTTCATATTTAGCACAGGAACCTATGTAACCTCTGGATCCTTGTCGCTCTGAGCTTGCATTCCATGGTCATAGCTAAGAACATTCTGTCCTGCTCTTATTTCATAATCAGTCTTCAAGTGGCAGAGCATGTTGGCCCAGCCTCCTTTTGTTCTACATTAAGTTCAAGGTCTTATAGAGGCTCACAAGAGAGTTTATGATGTTGTTTCTGATGGAGATGATCAGTGATGGTGGAGAGAGGGATCTGTTAGAGGTCTAGGCCCATCATATCTATGTGGGAATTACAGGACTCCCTGACTAGACAACCATAATTTTTAAGCTTATGTCAATCACTTGAATTTTGAAGAGATAATGTTAGAAAAAATAAATATAAATTATAAGCTTGGTATCCTTACTTAAAGTAAGCTATTTAATAAAAAAATATCCAGTGAACCCAATGCAATAATATTGAATGGAATGAAAATGGGTAGTAAAAATCTTCCAAACAAAAATGCCATTGGAATTGAATGTGTAAAATTTATTAAAAGCATAAAAATTGAGGGAATATAATATTAGACTCTTTGCTAAGTGCTAATATCAGAAATATTAAGCTATTAGTCAGTGAAAGCAGCATAAATTCTGACACTGGGCTTTAGTTGTTTAATCAGTTCTAATTATATATATTAATATATATTAATACCTAAGTTATTACAACCTTAAGCCAGATAGATCAAAATCATTTGCTCCTGTAAGTATCTAAGATACTGTTATTAGTACATATCCTTAAATCACATAAAACAGCATGAGGTCAAGTATATTAAGGTAATTTTTAAAATGTATTTATTTATAAAATGAAAACACTGACAGAAACCACAGGATAAGAGGGGTATAATTCCCATCGCCAGAGTTCCATATCCCATCCCCTCCTCTGATGCCTTTCCTATTTTTAATTTAATTTTTTTCTTTTCTTTTTTCTTTCTTTTTTTTTTTTTTTTTTTTTTTTGCCTCCAGAGTTATTGCTGGGTCTCAGTGCCTGCACTATGAATCCACTGCTCCTGGAGGCTACTTTTGCCATTTTGTTGTGCTTGTTGTAGTTGTTATTGTTGTCATAGCCATTGCTGTTGTTGGATAGGACAGAGAGAAATGGAGAGAGGAGGGGAAGAGAGAGGAGGAGAGAAAGATACCTGCAGACCTGCTTCACCGCTTGTGAAGCGACCTCCTGCAGGTGGGGAACCTGAACCGGGAGCTCCAACCGGGATCCTTACGCCTGCCCTTGCGCTTTGCACCATGTGCCCTTAACCATGAGCGCTTAACCTGGTGCGCTACCGCCTGTCTCCCTAGCTTTCCTAGTCTTTAACCCCGTGGGAGTATGGCGGGGGGGGGGGGGGGGGGGAACAGCATAATGGCTATGTGAAGAGACTCTCATGCCTGAGGTTTTGAAGTTGCAGGTTCAATCCCTTGTCCCACCAGTCAATGCTTTGATTTTAAAAAAAAAAAAAGTCCATACTCCCAGAAGGATAGTGATAGGGAAATGAACCAGAGTGTTCTGTACCCCCATTCCATTGGGACCTGAAGTGTTTGTTACCAGAATTCTTGTTTTTATACCATCAATAAAAGGGAAACATATCTGGAAAACACCAGAGGAAGCCAGACACTGTTTCTCTTATCTGAGAGACAAAAGGA
The DNA here is from genome assembly GCF_950295315.1 of Erinaceus europaeus. NCBI lineage: Eukaryota > Metazoa > Chordata > Mammalia > Eulipotyphla > Erinaceidae > Erinaceus > Erinaceus europaeus. The sequence goes on from NC_080169.1 coordinate 33,294,047, forward strand.
AAAAAGGAAAGTCATCCAGAAGTAGTAATAGGTGTAGGGGTAAATTAGAAAGGAAGTAAAGGCAGGACCATTTAAAAAATGGGAGGGGGAATAACAGATAATAATAATAATAATGATAGATGGTAGATAGATACATGATAGATCGACAGATCTGTAGGTTGAATCAGCCCATCAATCATACTGGTGACCTTGGGAGAACTACTACAGTTTCCAGTGGAGGGGATAGGGACACATAACTCTGGTGGTGGGACCTGTATGCAATTATACCCCTATTTATCTTATAATTATGTAAATCAATGTTAAATCACTAACAAAAGAAGAGTCTAAGTAACCTCATAGGCCCAAATTTTATTCTCTATGTTTAAAAGAAAAGGGAAGAAGAAAGTATAATAGAGCTACCAAAGCACTGCTCCCCCATTCACGGTGTTCCGTTGGTAGTATACTTATTTGGTGTCTTCAGTGTCACCAGAAATCAAACCTAGGGACTAAGGCATCATAATATCTGTTCTCTGCCCACTGAGCCAATTCTGAGGCCTCTGACAATTGCTTTAATTTAATATACAATAAATATAATGTAGACAACAGCTGATATTTTATACAATTGATTCAAGCAATACATTAATATGCGTTCATTTAAATATATTTGACTTAATTTTCCTACTAGGTAGGGATGTCTTTGAATATACTTAAACACTTTTTTTTTTTTTCAGCAGAGCACTGCTCAGCTCTGGCTTATGGTGGTGTAGAAAATAGAACCTGAGATCTTGGAGCTTCAGATGTGAAAGTCTCTTTGCATAACCACTATGCTATGTCCCCCAGTTATCTTAAAGATAATTTAACTTTGGTGGTTTCATATGTTCCAACTTAATATATTTTTCACATCATAAATTGTGTATTGACAAAGCTTTTTAAATATTAAGTTATTAAATTACATAAACAGGCTCAATCTCCAAATAAACAAACAACTTAGGGACTAGGGGGTAATTGTCAACCTAAAACATGTAGTCCAAAAGAAAATCACTATTCAAAATAGTGTGCAAAAATGTAGAAAATGATGAGGGGGAGGGGGAAGAAACTATTTTAGGGTAGCAGTTTACAGTATCCAAAGGAATATTTTTCCTTCACATCTCTACTTTTCCATGTTTTCCAAATAGAAGTGAAGAACTTGGAGAGGTTTCAAACAAAAATGAATCTATGAACCTGTGTAACTGAAAATATTCCAATGGCTAACTGAAATAGAATCATTTTATATGAAGAGGAAAACTCTGAAGTAAATAATAATAATAATAATATAATGGCTGAGTTTAATAGGTACTTATAAATTGTGCTTCAAATATAGATATAAAGTGGCATATTGTATGGTAAATTATGTTTTGTTGGCAAACCAAAACTGTTAGTGTGATCTGTAGGCTTTGAGCTCTGTGGAGAATAGGTGCTCTGCATGTATTAAAATAGAGCCTAAATCTCAGAGATGAATGATTTTTAAATGTCATGTATTTATTTTAATGTTGATTATTTATTTATTAAATATTTTATTTATTTATGCATGAGAAATGATAGGAGAGAGAGAAAGAACCAGACATCACTCTGGTATATGTGCTGCTGGGGACTGAACTCAGGAACTCATGCTTGAGAGTCCAAAGCCTTATCCACTGTGCTACCTCCTAGACTGAAAGAGGACATGGAGAAAGGGAGAGAGATAAACATCTGCAGCCCTTTTTTATGACTCATGAAGTTTACCTTCTGCAGATGGGGACCAGGATCTTAAATCTGAGTCCTGGTGTACAGTAATGTGAGTGCTTATCCAGGTTCACCATGGCCTGGCCCTGATGATTACCTTCTTTGTGTGTGTGTCAGAATCAGGGGGTGTGCCTTAGCACACAGGGTTAAAAGCACATAGTGTGAAGTGCAAGGACTGACTCAAGGATCCTGGTTCCAGCCGCCAGTTCTCCACCTGTAGGGTGAAGCAGGTCTGCAGGTGTCTATCTTTCTCTCCCTCTCTTTGTCTTCCCCTCCCCTCTCAATTTCTGTCTGTCCTATACAACAATGGGAAAAAGATGGCCTCCAGGAGCAGAGGATTCATAGTGCAGGAACCAAGCTCCAGCAATAACCCTGGAGGCAAAAAGAATTGAAGAATTTTTTCATACTTACCACCTCTACAAGTTTTATTTTTTATTTATTTATTTATTTTGCCTCCAGGGTTATTGCTGGGGCTTGGTGCCTGTATCACGAATCCACTGCTCTTGGAGGCTATTTTTCCCATTTTGTTGCCCTTGTTGTTGTGCTTGTTGTAGTTGTTGTTGCCATAGCTATTGTTATTGTTGGATAGGACAGAGAGAAATGGAGAGAGGAGGGGAAGACAGAGAGGAGGAGAGAAAGACACTTGAAGACCTGCTTCACTGCCTGCAAAGCGACCTCCTGCAGGTGGGGAGCCCAGGGCTCAAACAGGGATCCTGATGCCAGCCCCTGCGCTCTGCATCCTGTGCGCTTAACCCACTGTGCTACGGTCCGACTCTCCAAGGTTTTTAAATATGACCTAGGCACTATCTTTAAAATAAAAATTGATCTGGATACAAAATATCATTTACAATAAAAGTTACCAAGGGAAAAAAGCCACATTTCAGGCAGTGAAATTGTTTTGCTACACAATAGTCAGAACCAAAGATAAGGTTAAATTGCCAATTTTGGCAAAGTCCAATTCAATAATGAGCTTCTCATTAATAATTAGTACTTTTATCAATGACTCATACTCAATACAAATCAAAATCAAATTATCATAACCATATAGATAAAGTATCACATGCTTCTTCTCTCTACTTTGTGTGGCTCCAATTCTTATATAAAATTACCCTTTTCTACAAAACTTTCCCCAAGACACTTTGAGCCACCTACTTTCTTTCATTCTACATGAAATCTCTTTTCCTTTGACTTTCATTGTGTTTTATTATCTTTACTGCTCCACTATCTCATTCTTCAGGTATTATTTCATTTTATTGTCCTATTTTTATTCTTGACTTTACTTACTGCATACTTTCTTTCCAAACAATATTTACCCTCTATTTCATAAAACATTTTCCATTTAATATGAGGAAATTAGTCACATTAGCTTCTAATATTGACAGACATTATGATGAAGTACTACAGATACAAAAATCCACCAAAAAAAAACATGCCATCACACTGTTGTCTTTAGTTATCATTTTTCATATTATCATCCAGACTAGTCAATATAGTCACAATAACCAAAATGTACAGTGTTCTAATATTCTACATTCTACATAAATACCAGAATCACCAAATGAAATAACTGCAAATAACTGCATGAACTGAGAATTAAAAACTGTATTAGCAGATAAGATGGGTTCCTCTAAACCAAGACCCACAGTATGTCACAGTGTGATAAATTCTAGGCAGTACTGATTAAGTACACAGTTTAGTATAATAAAAAAGTATGTTCAGACATTATTTGAGTGCAAGAAAAATTTCTGGTTTAGAGTGCAGACAAAAGAAAACAGGTGTACATGTGACTGTAGGATTCAGAAATAGTCTTAATGCTGGAAGTAACAAAAAATTATCCAAGCCTCTAACAGATCTTTCTCTCTACCACTGCTGGTCATCTCCATCAGAACCAGCATCATAGACCCTCTTGTGGGCCTCTGCAGAACCTTGCCATCAATGTAGAATAACAATAAGCCACTCTCTGAAGGGAGAGTGGGTCAATATACTCTGCCACTAGAGGAAGACTGGTACTGAAATGAATACAGCCTAGGATGTTCTTAGCTATGATGATGGAATGCAAGTTCTTTCCTAGAGGGATGCAGAGATTATATAGGCTTTTGTACTGATTATGGGCCCCAGATGAGATTGATGGATTTACAGTTAATGGTGTTTATATACTTTTCCCATATTTGAGAGTTACTCTCTGCCCTGATTCAACTTTCTAGTCCTATTCCCAACTCTGGCACCATCTCCTTAGACAATATCTCTAGCCTATCTGCATGTTAGCTGTCAGGCTCAGATATAACTAGTCAAGTCATGGGCTCTACTGAATATACCTAAAATAGACTTTCTAGCTTTTTCCAAAAGGGAGATCCCAAATCTCATCTGCTATGTTCTTAAAAATGTTTTTTTCTGGGACCTAGTGCTGTATACTCCTACACAGACTTACACAGACTCAAGGATAACCCAAGAGGCAAGAAGTAAACAATCAAAAGTTCACATGTCATGTATGTGCAGCTTAGGGAATTTTAATAAAACAAGCACATTCATAAAACCATTGTCTTTTTATTGTTATTTTCTGTTGATTTTTCTAAATTTCTTTATTGGGAGATTAATGGTTTACAGCTGACAGCAAAACACAATAGTTTTTACATGCATAACATTTCTCAGTTTTCCACATGACAATTCAACCCCTACAAGGTCCTCCTCTTCCATCATGTTCCAGATGTGAACCCTCCTCCCACCCCAGAGTCTTTTACTTTGGTGCAGTACACCAGCTCCAGTCCAGGTTCTGCTTTGTGTTTTCCCTTCTGTTCTTGTTTTTCAGCTTCTGTCTATGAGTGAGATCATCCTCTGACTTACCTCATTTAACATGATAAAATCATTGTCTAAAGCAAGAAATAAAGTGGCTTTTGAAGTTGAAGAAAATGTGGAAACAGATTAAACTTAAGTATTAGCCTAATGCTATTTCAGCTTCCCCCACTAGGATATACCCATATACAGTCAGTAGTCACTCTTCTTGACTATTAACAGTAGTTAAGCTAGATTTTTAGCAATATACAGAAGCAAACTAATCTATGTACTCTTTTTTATTATATCATTTACTCAATATTTTTAAAACTATACTCAGGAATATTATTCTTATTGTTGAGTAGTATTTCATTGTTATAATATGCATTATTTGCAATAAAACTTGAACTTCTCAAAAATTTATTAACAAAATTGAATAAGCCATATTTTTCAAACAACAGTTAGAAAGTCATTTATTCTTTCTACTACTGATAGACATTTAGATAGTTTCCAGATTTTAGCTACACAAAATAGTAGTACTATCAGCACTGTTGCACATATCTGTGGTGAGAACATTTAAACATTCTTGTTAGATATATAAGTGGAATAGATCTTATAGCTATGGTTGCTCAGCTTAATTTTAATCATTTTATTTTACTTAGATTATACAGAAAAGGTAATATATTCAAAATGTTCAATTAGGATTGCCAGGAAATGATAAGTCAAACAAAACTGATTTCTTATGCAGAATATATGTATTATCAAACTCTAATAAATGCTCAAAGTACAATATAATTTACAAATTATCAACTTAAAATCTAACAGATTCTAACTGAATCTGCTTCCTTTAAACCTCATCTAGGGCTTTTAAAAATCTTTATCTCACCTAAGGTGACTGGGTGTGGTGTAGCAAAGGATTCTGGAGAAAGAGTAGTAGGGATAGGAAGAAGCTCTGGTATCCTGGTGTTTTATTGTGGAATAAAAAAGACCTAGGTCAGGGGAGAGAGGGTCAAATGTACAAATAAAGACGATTTCTTCCAATGGGTTGAGCTATTTAAAATTCACTAGTTGCTTTGTAAATGTACTAGTCTAGTGTTACAAAAATCAAATATTCACACACAAGAAAAAGTTATTTAAAAAGTGGATGTTGGGGCTGGGTGGTGGCACACCTGGCTGAGTGCACATGTTATAAAGTGCAAGGACCCAGGATCAAGCCCCTGGTCCCCACCTTCAGAGGGAAAGCTCTGCAAGTGGTGAAGTACTACTGCAGTAGTCTCTCTGTCTCTCTCCTTCTCTGTCACTCTCTTCCCTCTCAGTTTCTGGCTGTCTTTATCCAATAAATAAAAACCAATAGAAGTTTTTTGGGAGGAGGCTCCCTTGCTCAATTTTTTTTCTTTAAAGTGGATGCTTTGGACTGAGAAAATAGCATAATGTTTATACAAAAAAAAAAACCTTTCTTGCCTGAGGCACCAAAGGTCCCAGATTCAATCCCCAGCACTACTTCAAGCCAGAGCAGGAGAGCACTCTGGTAAAATAAGTAAATAAATAAATAAGCATACAAATAAATAAAATAAGTGGATATTTTAAAAAAGAAAAAGTTACATATTTCTATTCTATGATTAACTATATTTATAAAATCAATCATTAACATTACTTAGATTTTAACATGTTTACATCAATTATACAACCATGACTACAAACTTCAAGAATAAGTTAAATTTATTGCAGTATAAGCAGAGGTGTTTATCCTGGAATTTTATAATAAAAGGAAAAACACTTTCAAATTATTGCTATAGACATATATATAAAAACATTTTTCTAAATTATCTATTATTTAATAGATATATTTTAATCCAAGCCTGCATGCTGGTTAGATTAATTTTGTGAAAGTTCCCTTTACCAAAAGATAAAACAAGATAGTGAAAGACTCGTTCCCTTGGGAATTGGGTGGTAGTGCAGCGGGTTAAGTGCAGATGGCGCAAAGAGCAAGGACCAGTGTAAGGAGTCCGGTTTGAGCCCCTGGTTCCCTAACTGAAAGGGCGTGACTTCACAAGTGGTGAAGCAGGTCTGCAGGTGTCTATCTTTCTCTCCTCCTCTCTGTCTTCCCCTACTCTCTCCATTTCTCTCTGTACTATCCAACAACGATGACATCAATAACAACAACAATAAAAAACAAAGGCAACAAAAAGGAATAAATACTTTTTAAAAGACTCATTCCCTTGACAGAAATCATAATGAATTTTAAGTCAAGCAAATTGTGCCTTTCAAGTCTCATAATAGACAGCCTGAGTATCTGCCTCTTATTTTATTAATATTTAAATTCCTATCATGTTTCCTTTATTAAGTGCCCTGATGTATTTTTCTGTGATTCCTACCTGGTGTACTTAATCCATGTATATGTGAATTTAAAAAGTGAAAAATAAGTTACTGAGGGAGTTGGGTGGTAGTGCAGCAGACCAGCATAAGGATCCCAGTTTCCCCGGCTCCCCACCTGCTGGGGAGTTGCTTCACAAGTGGTGAAGCAGGTCTGCAGATATCTGTCTTTCTCTCCCCCCTCTGTATTCCCCTCCTCTCTCCATTTCTTTCTGTCCTACCCAACAATGACGACAACATTAATAACTACAACAATAAAACAGCAAGGGCAACAATAGGGAATAAATAAATAAAAGTCTTTGATTTTAACTATTTAAAATAAAATATAAAAGTTTCCCAAATACTTGAAAGCATGCTAAGTTAAATCGTGACTTTTAAAAAAAATTGCCACTTGTCAAAACAAAAATTAATTCTTCCATGTAACTGTTGAAATTACAACTCATTCTTATTTCATTCATCTCTTTAAAAGACATTTAATAAAATACAAATGGACAATTATAATCAAGGATCTCCTCCTTAACATCTTTCAGGAGCAGATAGTTCAACTTTTTGCCTTGGTTATCACAATGCAAACTGGAGAGTGGAGAGTAAACACAAGCAAAAGAAAAGAAAATCAATTAAAAAACAAAAAGTAAGGGAGAGCCCCAAACACAAATTAATTTTAGGGGAAAAAAGAGAAGAGAAAAACTTGACATAAAGCTTCCATCTAAACAATATCTAGGAATTCATGCTGAAAGGCTAGGAAATAGAAAAGAAAGTAGGTTTACCTGTCTAAAATAGGCAGTTTCTGGGAGCTGTCCAATGTACTAGCTGAACCTCATAGTCACAACTTACCTCTTTAGTAAGAACTGATATCACAGGCTTTACAGACATTCTTCCTTGAATCATGAGCTCTCTATACTCATTTTTAAAATCTTTTTCTTCTAAGCTATCTTTTAAGTGATTTTCTAGCATTTTGTCCTGTCCTGTTGTGTCTTTCTACAAATCTGCATGTAAATATAACTATTGGTAACTAAAGTAATTAAAAAAAAATTTGCTTGTTAAAATGTTTGTAGCAATATGAACTCAGCAAAATTTAATTTGGGCATGTCAAACTTAAAAATTTCTTTTTATCTTAAAATGATCTAAAGATAGCAAAAATAACTCCCTTTATTTAAAAAAGAATAAAATATTGTTCCTGTTGTTAAATCTTTACAGCAACTGATATATCAGCTGAAGGTAAAAGATAAAGGTAAAAATCTGCTGGACTGGCTGGATGTCTTCTCATTATAGCAGAAGATGAGGTCTAGCACCACAAGGAAGCATTACCACCTCCTTAGATGTTAGAACAGTGCTGTAGTGTTTCCCATCTATCTGTCTATCTATCTATCTATGCATCTATCAACTATCCATATAAAACTGTTTAAAGAGAAATAAATAAACCCAGTAGAAGTGTCAGGAATTATCTTGTTCAAAAATACTCTAGAGCAGTAATGTAAAAGTAAAAAATATTTCTGAACAGATACTGAGGTGATGAAGCCATTGGTCCTTCAAAAAAAAAAAACTGCATTTTTCTCAAGGAGACTGAAGGTATTCTGTTGTGTGTGGGGGTGGGGGGAGTTCCCCCCCACTTCATGTACTATAAAGAATGGGTGTAAAAAATACTATGAGCTTACACTTTTTCTTTTCATTGCCTCTGTATCTTTTGCCCTGAAAGTAAAATTCTCCACTGAGTAGGAAATCAGATAGGGAAAGAAAAGTCAAGTATCTCAATTGTTGGGATGATCTCAACAAAACCGACTGTGAAAGTCAGGGTTTGTAATACTGCAGGGAAATCTGTTTACTGTGCCCTGGAAGGAGAAAGCTGGTTCCAACAGCGACCCTGGGGAATGCACTCTTGGGCCCCCAACAGTGCTTACTTAAGCTAATGGAAGGTCTTGCTTTTCAGCAGCTGCTGCACTGGGATACCAGACAAACAGCTTTCCCGACCCGTGGCAGCCAGGGCCCCGCTACAGGAGATCATTAAAAGCACATGCACTTGTTTCACACCCATTGGCAGCTTTGGGTGGCAAGATTCAGGACTACTACCCTGAAGCCAAGGAGAAGTCAGAGTAGTGGAAAACATCCTTGCTTTGAAAATCCAATCTTAAATTAACGAACTACATGATATAAGGAGCCTGAAGAATACCCCTTGGCTGCGGGGCTGAGGAGGGACACACACACACACACACACACACACACACACACACACAGACACACCAGGTAAGAGCTGGGGGTTATTTTATTGTCAAGAAAGAATTGTCCCAGACTGTGCAGCAAAATAGATTTCAAGATGGGAGGCCCTGTCCCTTTGAGTCTTCCATGCATGCACTAGCTTGTTCTTTCATCAGCTCAGCTCGCCAAGAAGAGATGTTATTAAAGCCTTTGCTAAAGGTGCGACTAATCCTATTATCAACTTGCTTATACATATTAATGTGCCCCAGCTCTTGGGTGATGTTGCCGCGGAAGATTTTACGCTACTAGGAAGCCCATCGCCAGTCTCACCCAAACTCTGGGATACACTGATGCTTAGCAGAGTCAAGGAGGCAGGATGGCGGTCTACCCCCAGAGCTGCGTGGACTCCACAGTGCTCGACTTCGTCGCAGACTTATCTTTGGCCTCCCCGGGGCACCCTCTCCTGTGCGACTTTGAGCCCGGGGTCTGTTTTGGAGACCCAGATGTTGAATTCCGAGAGGGAAGCCCCAGGAGACTGATGCGCTTTGAAGAGAGGGATCCAGAAGAAGAGGGTGAAGTGGAAGAGGAGGAGGAAGGAGAAGAAGAGGAAGAACACACAGCAGGTTCCTACCTGCTCTGTCGCCCCAAAAGGAAAAGAGTGATCACCTACGCCCAGCGCCAGGCCGCCAACATACGAGAGAGGAAGCGGATGTTCAACCTGAACGAGGCCTTCGACCAGCTGAGGAGGAAGGTCCCCACTTTTGCCTATGAGAAGAGGCTATCCCGAATCGAGACGCTCCGCCTGGCCATCGTCTACATTTCCTTCATGACGGAACTCTTGGAGAGCTGTGAGCACAAACAGGTCGGCTGAGACTGGGTGGCCTGGAGGGGTCGGTCTCGTCCTGGCCTGAGAACACAAAAGCTGAGGGGTGTCAGGACCCGGCTGTGGATGACTCCGCAAGACAACATGTGGCATTCTGCAGCCAGGTGTGGATGGCAGAGGACTGCAGAATCCCCATAGCTTGGGAGAAGAGTAATCTTCGTAGAGTTAATATATGTGCGATTGCCCAGGGGGCGGGGGCAGGGGCGGGGGCGCAGTAGAGCGAAATTCCTTGATGACTCCACCTGGGCCCGCGCCCCAGTGCAAATTTTACCTACCGTAGGAGATAATCATTTGTGCTAAAGACTGCTTTAGGGAGATTCCAGAGAAATCGTTTCTGCTAAAGACAGAATTATGGATCTCTTTGCCTTGCCTTTCTTTGCCTGCATCTTTTTTTTTAAATAGAAAGCACTAGAGTAGACATTACTCTTTTTTTTTTTTTTTTAATCCTCAGGAGTCTGCTGCGCCATCCCTGCCAGGCATACCCTCGAGTTTGAGTTCTTTGGGAAGTCCTGGATCAGAGATTTAGAATTTCCTTTGGGGGCAGGGGGGGGAGGGGGAGGGGGAGGGGTGCATGGATCTTGAGAGGTGAAGAACTCTGTCTGGCTCTCCACCCTGGAGTGGAGAGAGGATGAAGAGGGAAGAATGGTAATCAAAGGGAGGACTGAGGACTGCTGACCTAGTGCGACTTCTGAGAAGAAGCGGTATTGTTTCTTCTTCCCCCATCCCCCTTTTCCCTTCGTAACTCCCCCCACCCCATGAACAAAGCTCCACTTCTCTCTCCTATCTCTCTCTTCCCTCCCCACTCTGGAGGGAGGAATAATCTAGTTCTGGTAAGAGAAAAATGGGGATGCTATTATCCTCTCCCGCCCCCCAGACTGGGTTAGCGTTGTCAGTGTGTTGTAAGGTCACTTCTGAGCTCCCTAATTCAGTTCCTTGAAGCTTCAAAATGAAGGTGAAGCAGGGATGTCAGGTCCTGTGCTCTGCTGGCGCTCCTGGGTCAGCAAGTGGACTTGGAGTCCCCAAGCCTTTGAAGTTAGGGGTCCTTTCCTTGGTCCTCTAGGGAAAAGGGTAGGCTCAACCCTGGCCCTGGCTAAACCCCGCCCAAGGGCGCAGTTTTAAGTTACTAGACATAGGTAAGGAAAGTAGTTTTATTTCTAATCACATTTTGGGATTGAAAAGGGAAAATTCAAATGAGAAGATGTTTTTGGTTTTGCTCACCCACCCCCCAAGTGATTGCTTTGGAGGTGATATTGAAAAGGACCTCCTATCACTAAATATTTTCAAATAGAAGTGTATTAGTTGAGGAACAGGTATAAGACAGTAAAGCTAACCTAAATGTAAATGGCCAGAAAGCTAGCCAGATAGATTCTACTAGTTCACACTCCCTCCAACTAGTGAGGGCACTCTCAAAATACACTCAATTGTCTTCATTTAAAACTTTTTCTACCTCCTCTATATATAAGAACTGGATTATTTCTGAAATTACCTCATTCGCAAAGATGAGTTCATATTTGACTGTTTATGCAAGTCTTTTCAAACTTTATCAAAAGAAAAGCAAAGAGCAAACAACAGTAAAATCAGGGAATGTGTTTTTTAATGTTACATTTTTTATTGAAATAACCTGAGAAATGAACAATGACTTATACTATCAATTTTATGAAACAAAATTATTCATATTCTTTTGTTTTTTTTCAAGATAACAACTTGCACAGACTAGCATATCTGTATTTTTAAGGATAAATTTTAAATTACTCAGTTCAGCATGCTAAAAAAATAATTAATTAATTTTTTCTCACTTCATCATCAAACTGTATTCTGTTCTCCATCTTCTTAGAGGTGCTGGTAACTCCTTCAAGATCTCATGTGTATTCGGTTTTTCAGTAATCCAATTAAAATGAGTTGTGATTATTACTGTCATGTGTTAAAAACTGAAATTCAGGAACACTTCATTGTCCTGAAGAAGCATCAGTAGTCCTTCTGAAAATTAACCATCACACTGAAAAAAATCGAGTGTTAAGTAAGCATAACAAAAATGTTTAACTTCAGAAATAACTAACAATTGGTTGAAAGAACAGACTTTGAAAACCAGAAATGAAACAAAGTTGTTTAAGCAGAAAATCTCTTAATCTCTGATTCCTCAAGAATGAATATAGTTATTCATTGTCCTTAACCCTCTCCTTCAAATTCTTACCAAATCTTTTATATTCTTGGTATATGCATAATTCTCTGCAGTATACTTCTTCAACAGAAAATAATGCCTAACGTTATTTCTTCTTTTGATCTATTTTATTCTCCTTTATTTTATTTCTTCTAAAGTTATCTCCTCTACTACTACTATTACTATTACTACTAGAAGAATCATGTTCACCATACTGTTGTTTTTAAGTATGTTGTTCTAAGTTTATAAATCTTTTGTTTTTTGTCAGTTTTTGCATATTTAGAAGCTGCTCTAATATGTAATGTCTCTTAAGGAATTTTCTTAATCATGCACTAGTAGAATAATTAGAAACTAAATAAGGATCGGCAGCACTAAGATATGGATGAATTTGTACCTTACACCCAGTTATGAGTAGATGTAGGAGAAAAATGGCACTGTTGTCAAATGTAAATTTGCCAGATATTCATATCTTGACACTCAACTTTTTAAGTTACCTGATAGTTTTAATTTTCCTCATATTGGATCCACAAATTCAGAATACTTTGTAACACAAGTAGTTTTAGTAGATAGTGCACCCAATGTTAACTGCTTTCTTAAACTTGTTTCATCTTCTAAACTAGCATTAATGCAGTAGACATTGCTTTTTCAGTAATGAACACCAACAGAAAATAAAAATGTCATAATGGTGTCCATTATTTTTGGGAAATTGCGATAGTTATAATTTTGAAATATTAAAGTTATTTGGGAATTTAGAAAGTAAATATGATTTATTTATGTACTGTTTACTGATTAAAGAGTACCTTTTGATCTCAAACCAAGCTCTCCATAACTATCAAGCTATTACTGGTACACAGACATGTAAACCAGAAAAAAAAATCTAAATGAAATCATATTTGAAAGTCATAATCAGGCTTTCCAAGGAAAGTAAAAGTAATCAGAAAACCTTTGCCATCAACAGGCACTCATTCAAGACAATCATCTTTTACAGATGCCCAGAGTGAAAACAGATTTTAACAAAATTAGTACTGGAAACTGCATCATATGTTACAGTAGAGTGCATAATCACTGTCTGAACATACAATTAAGTCTCTTGGATTGGTGTTTATTACTGCATTTTTCCGTCATAAAAACACTATTGTGGAATGTTTATAATATCACTATAAAAATTCAGAGATGAAATTTCATGAGTTTGGTTATTATATAACTTTTCTGGTAATTAAAAATCTTTAAAGACAATTTCAAAGGTAATGAAGATACTATTTACATTTTGCATATGAGGATAAAGGTGTCACTATATGTAACTCCTTTAAAAACACAAAAAGATTGTACTAATACAAAATATGAATGAAAATTTCATTTTATTTCTATAATAATAGCTAGAACACTAATACTGAATTTTAAGTACTGAATCTACTCTTTACTATGTGACATAACTCACTGAGTTATATTTTAAATGTTTTACCAAGTTTTGAAGTTTTGGTATGTATCTATATCTGGACTCATGTTTACTCAAAAGTTTCCAAAATTTGACAACATTTTGGGTGAAGTGAAGCCCAATTTCTGGTCAGAGCCCCCTTCTTCCTGTGAATACTGGACTAAAAAAAATTACAAAACAAGAGTCAGCAGTTCTGACCATTTTGTTTTGACTTTGGGGTTTCTTTTAATTCAAAGCTCAAAACCAAACCTGGCGGAGGAGGAGAAGGAAAGGAAAGAAGCAATGAAAACTGACAGGAATAAATACCAGAAAGATGAAAAAACTTCTCCAAGTCTCCATAAACCAAAATCTATAACAACTTTATTTTTTCTCTTTTTTCCAACTCCAATATCACTTTATTGAGGAAATATTGTTTTATAGGATTACTGTTCTGATGACATATTTCTACATTTTCCCAAAATATATATCATTTCATTTCTCTGTGATACCAAATACTTAGTTCTATGTAAAAAAAATTCTATAAAAGAGATAAATGAATAGTATAAATATATTTTAAAATACTGTTTATAACTAATATTTGGGAGAATTTCTTCTCTTAAATTTTGTAGGAGGCAAAGAACTTTTTATATTTAGTGAAATCAAAAGTTTGACAAATATGATGGAAATTAGCATGATAAAAATGTTTTTCTTCTGGTTGCTTAATACTTTATTCCTTCAAAGCACTATTTATGTAATTTTACTCATTCCATCACCTAACTGAATTTCAACAGAATCTAGAGTTTCTCAACCTCAGTCATCAATGTATCTACCATTTAAAAAATTCATTGAAATCACCATGATACTGAGATTCCTAAAATGCATCAGTGGTCATATGTCAGCAGCACATTACTTTGAAAGACATTGCCTTCGAGGATCAAAAGCACCTTAGCACACTTTGTGAATGATAAATTATACAAAAGACTAGAAATGTCTATCTTCGCAAAGGCCAAATTTTACAGCCTTCTACTTAGGGCCCTGAAGATTTCCATCTGTAGCCAGCAAACATAAAGGATCTCAAAGCAGTTGTTATGGACAACCTTTTTTTTTTTTTTTTATGATTTCCAGTCTTCAAAGGGTAGGATAATATCTATTAGACTATGAAAATAGTTCAAACCCGGTGGTGGGAATTGTATGAAGTTGTACCCCTCTTATCCTATGTTTTAGTCAATGTTTCCTTTTTATAAATAAAAAGATAAAGAAAATAGAACAAACCATTGGTGAATAATAGAAAACAACATTGTGTAGCTGTGTTTGGATAAATCAATGCTCTGGTACTAGCTCCTTTGATTCAGGTTGGCATTATTGGCCAAATTTGGAAAGTGCAGATTTGTAGTATTAGAGGAAGTCCACATCCTAATTCATTTAACTTTGATCTGTGAAATGATAAGTCCAGAGTTAAATTGTCAGAAGAGAAGATGTAAAGTGCTCTTAGTACAGTGACATATATATACATCCAGTATATATATCCAGTGTAGTTGTCATTTACATTATATCAAATGTTACAAACACACACACACACACACCCACGTATATATGGAAAGGGAGAGAGAGATAACAATTCAGCCTTTTCAAAAGATTCATGAGAAGGTACACAAAAACAATGTCAAAATAGCTCTTCTGCTTCAACTAAACATAATCAGTCTTTAATAGTATGGCATTTTGTACCTATCATTAACTGGTGCTCTAATAATGTTCATTTGTTAAATTTTGTGTGGTGTTTGTCTGTTGCAGCCTTGTGGCTACACATGTGTGACATTTTCACATGACATTTCACCACTCCTGCACTGACTTAATCATTCAGATAGAGATTGAAGGAAAGATACAACAGGGTGGGGGTCTTTCCTGAATGCTTTGGCCATGGTGCCAAGGTTTAAGTCTGGGCCACATGCATGGCAAAGCAAACATCCTACCATTTGAGCTATCTCTCCTATTCTCGTTTTGTTTTTAGAACACAGAAATTTAAAAGTAAACCTTTGACATACATATCAAAATATTTGGTCTACCTGGAAGGTCACTGGAATCTTACATTCCTAAAATAATCTCTAAATTTTCGTATAACACTTTCTTTTAATTTTTTATTGGGGGATTAATGGTTTATAGGCGACAGTATAATACAATAGTTTGTACATGCATAACATATCCACATAACAATACAGCCCCCACTAGGTCCTACTCTGCCATCATGTTACAGGACCTCAACCCTCTCCCCACACCAGAGTCTTTTACTTTGGTGCAAAACACCAACTCCAGTCCAAGTTCTGCTTAGTGAATATAAACTTTTTTATGTGGTGTTAAGCAGTGGTACAACTGGTTAAGTGCATACATTACCATGTGCAAGGACCCAGGTTCAAGCCCCTGGTCCCCACCTGTAGTTGCAATGCTTCAGGAGTGGTGACACAATGCTGAAGGTATCTCTGTCTTTCTCCCTCTTTATCTCACTGTCCTTCTCCACCCAATAATAAATAAATGATAATAATAAACATTATAACTTTTTATGTGTAAAAGTTATACTTCAATTGGTAAAACATCTGGGAGCTTATATTTTGTCACATTTGCCTTGAAAATCATGGATTCAGTGGTAGCAACTGAGAAGCAGAACTGTCTGTGTTACTAAGAATTATATATACTTTACCTAAGCTATTGTGAAACATAAAAACCTGGGATTCACTCAGCCTAGTTAACAGGAAATGGGAAAACATTTGTTATATCTCTGAGAGATTTAGAAGTCTCTGTCCACCCGATGGTGTTAAGAGACTACCACCCAACTCCCACAGAAAGGAATCAGGAAGAAATACAGAGAAAAACCCTCTTTGAAACAGCAGAGAGGTATGCAGTTCCTGTCCTTGGAGATTCTGTAATGTCCACAATTTGCTGTCTTTGAAAATTTGGTACCTAGCCAGATCTACTTTATTCATACAGATTTTTTAAAATATTTAATATAGTTAGTGCATGCATATAAAATCTCTGAAAAGTTTGTATTCTTTGGTCTAAACTTCTCTGTGATTTAAACAGCAGTTTCTAAAATTATAATGTGGGTCTCTAGCTGAGTTACACCTTTCATATCTTTTACTTAATATGTTTTCCTCTTAATAGACAGTTAAAATTCTTACTGAATATCTTGTCCTTTTTAGAAATCATTGGTTCAACTTTAAGTAGTTTATCTGAAGGTTGATACCTTCTGATTTCAGAAGGTATCAGGCCTTCTGAAATGTACTTTTTTTCTGACTTGAGAAATATGTCCAATTTTAATTATTTTTCATATTTTAGCAAAAATGAGATGTTCATATTTAGTAAGTATTTAGGAGATAAAGATTTTGTTCAATGCAGTTTTAACTTGGCTTGCCACACCACTTATTTTATTATTCATTTTTCTGATCTCATTACAAGTCATTAAAATAAGAACATATATTATATGCCTTTTTTTTTCAAAAAGACAACCTCAAGTAAAACTCCCTATCCCAAGAGAGTACTGTATTTCACCATTTAATCAATTGCTTCATCTTTTCTTTCATTTTCTTAGATAGAGAGAGAGGAAGAAAAGAAGTGACAGAGTTAAAGAACGCACAGTTTTCTTCAATG
The DNA here is from genome assembly GCF_950295315.1 of Erinaceus europaeus. Classification (NCBI taxonomy): domain Eukaryota; kingdom Metazoa; phylum Chordata; class Mammalia; order Eulipotyphla; family Erinaceidae; genus Erinaceus; species Erinaceus europaeus. Next base: position 33,311,216 of record NC_080169.1, read on the forward strand.
CCGTGGGGTTTGAGTTGAACCTGGGGCTCACATATGGCAAAGCAACACACTATTTAAGTTAGCTAGTTTGCCTGCCACAATCAATTGCTTCTAAAGTTAAAATGAAGCAAGGTGAAAAATGTCCACAATTTGGGCCAGACAGTGGTGCACATGGTAGAGCACATATGTTGCAATGCACAAGGACGAGGGTTCAAGCCCTTGGTCCCCACCTGCATGGGGAAAGCTTCACAAGTGGTGAAGCAGGGCTGCAGGTATTTCTCTTTCTCTCTCCCTCTTTATTTCCCCCTCCCCTCTCAAATAGGCTCTGTCTCTATTCAATAAATAAATAAAATATATATTTTAAAATGTCTAGAATTAAAAGCACTACCCAAACACAACAAAAATTTCCTCACCCATTACATTCTCGTATGTACATTAACTGAATCTAAACTCTCAGCTACTTAGCCTGGATACAGAGCTTTGACTTCTTTACTTATTGTCACTTCCATCATTGTATGTTCCACACGCATGCGCATATGATACATGCAAAAGTAAGAATTTCCACCAAAAATACCAATTCAAAATGGATGCTGCTTTTTCTTTAATCCTAGCTCAAACACTGAAAGAAGTTTTAGGTTTTTTTCTTCGTGCATATTATGGTAGTTTTGCTCTATTTTTTTTTTTTCCTAGTAGGTATCTTCTTCTTGAGTACTTCATATATTATTATAGTAATGATTGTTGAATGTTTTCATCTTTTGTCAGTGAAAAGGGTATTGAGTGAACATCTGTATCTCAGCATGCACTGAAAGCAAGCCCAGGATTTACTCCAGTTCTTAACAAAGCATTAGCCCCACGTAAGTATATCGGGTCTGAATATAATTACTAAGATCTGCAGTCAGTCAATTGTAGAGAAGAAAGTGTCTGGAATTGCCATTCAGGAAGCTCACAGAACACTCATTGATTAGATGAGGGTCATTGACTCAATGAGAAAAACAGAATTTTCCCTGGGAGCAGAGCTACTTCCTCTTAAGAAAGATTCAAGAGTATCTGAAGTTCAGGTAATTTACCATATCAAGAAAGGAGTTAGAAAGGATTCAAGAATGCTCTCTAACCTTGTGTTTTATAAGGAATAGCTGAGAAGTATTTCACATTGGGACAATTTTGTGAAATTTTAAAGCTTGCTTATAGAAATTTCACAGGTAGGAGACCAGTCCAAAGAAGTAAGACTGATTACAAAGACTGGACTATAAAATATCCATTTCAGTATTGTTTAGGTGTATATATTAGCCTAGATGTCTAAAAATGTCTTTATTTTAAATTGTTACATGCATTAAAAGGATAATGTACAGAATGGAGTAGATGAATGTGTTCTGAAAATTTTATTCTAAAAATAAGTTTTAAAAAGGTCTTATGTAGCAATAAGATATGGTCTCAGTTCTGTGTCATGTAGGCATGTATGTTAATACATATATATATTTTTTTAATTTTTTATTTAAGAAAGGATTAATGAACAAAAACATAAAGTAGGAGGGGTACAACTCCACACAATTCCCACCACCCAATCTCCATACCCCACCCCCTCCCATGATAGCTTTCCCATTCTCTAGCCCTCTGGGAGCATGGACCCAGGGTCGTTGAGGGTTACAGAAGGTAGAAGGTCTGGCTTCTGTAATTGCTTCCCCGCTGAACATGGGCATTGACTGGTTGGTCCATACTCCCAGTCTGCATACATGTATCTATAAACACAAATATTTATTTTACATGTGCCACTATAAAGTGGGTCATTTATATACATATTTATATTTTCATGTTTTTTATTATTCCTTTATAGTTAGAAAACTTGGTAGCAAATGAAATTATATTAAGTGAAAAAAAATTCTGCACAGGAAAAAGAATCATTCAACAAAATGAAAGGTAAACTACAAAGAAGAAACTATCCACAAACTGCCTATTTCATAGGAGATTTAGTATCCAAAATATATAAGAAACTCAAACAACTGAATAACAAAACCACAAATAATATCATTAAAATAGGAAAAAATAAACTAAAATAAATATTTTCCTAAAAAGACAAACAAATGGGCAATAAGAGCAGAGCATAAAAAGACATTCAACACAGCTAATCATTAGGGAAATGCAAATCAGCACTACAATGGGATATCACTTCATATCTATTAGAATAACTATGATCTATATATATGAACTACGATATATATATATATATATATATATATATATATATCCAAAAGTGAAATCATTACTTAAATGAAAAAATTGCACTTCCATGTTCATTGTAGCTTTCTTGAGAATAGCAAGACATTAAAAGAGTCTATTGTCCATGGATAGAGAAAAAGAAGAAAGTCCCTTTGCCACAATATAGATGGTCTCTGAGTACATTATGTTCAGTGAAATAAGTCAGATAGAGAAAAAGGAATCCTGTATGTTCATACTTACATGTGGAATCCAAAGAAGTCAAATTCATAGAAACAGAATAGAATGGTAATTGCTAAGGGCCATGGGATAGAGGAAATGAAATATTGGTTGGAAGGTACAAATTTCCAGATGTATGATGATTAATTGAATCAAACACTGCTACAAATGATTAAGCACACAAGTTATCATGCACAAAGACCTGGTCCAAGCCCCCAGTCCCCACTTGCAAGGGAGAAGCTTCTCAAGTGGTGAGACATTCCTAGCTTTATTTCCCCTTCCCCACTCAGTTTCTCTTAGTCCTATCCAATTAAATAAATAAAATATTAAAACTAAAGATGATCAATTTCTGAGGACTTAATCCATGGAATGCCAGTTATAACTGATAATATGTGTATTTGGATGTTGCTACAAGTAGATCTTAAATATTTTCACCACACAAAACAAATGAAACAAAAACTAAAATTGTCTTTAAAGTAACAATACAATTTGTGGGCTTCATTCTTAGTGAAAGGGAAGGCTATTGCTACTTTAAAAACACATGCACTTATTAACAGGTGTGGGAGGGAGAGAGAGAGATCCAGGGGTCAGGTGGTGGCACAACTGGTTGAGCACACATGCTACAACGCACAAGGACCTGGGCTTGAATCCCTGGTCCCCACTGCAGGTGCTTTATGAGTAATGAAGCAGGGCTGCAGGTGTCTCTCTGTCTGTCTCCCTCTCAATTTCTGGCTGTCTTTATCCAATAAATAAATAAAGATAATTGGGGTGGGGGGATTCAGAACATCACTCTGACACATGCAATACCAGGGATTGAACTCAATACCTCATGCTTGAGAATCCAACACTATTTTCCTGTGCCAGTTCCTGGACTGTAAAGATGTTAATTATGTGAGAATTCTTGCCTTCTTAACTCTAAAGCACTTAATCTGGTTATTTAATATATTAGAACTCATGGTCTATAATATTTTTCTTTGGAAACTAGTAAGTAGAGCATTACCAACATATTAGAAGCCTTTCTCTAATATCTGATTCCTTCTAATTATTTTCCTTCTATGCCTACAAAGATATATAGAATACTGATTTCTAGGTCTCTATTCACTTCCAAGTTTTCGTATTATTTTATGTAAATAAAATAATTTGTTTTTGAGAAAATAATAATCTTGTATTTTTAAGATTTATTTACATTTTATGAGAGAGATACCCGAAAACAAAGTATTGATCTAGCATACAATGGTGTAGATTGAGCCTGTGACCTCTGGTGTTTCAGGCATGCTATTTCTGTGCTCTAGTAAGATGGGCTTTATTCCTAGTACCAGAAAATAATGATTTTCACCATAAATTTATCTATAACAAAATAGGTATTCTGACAGCTTTGCCGAAAATAAAAATTTAAATTATTTAGTGAAGTAAGAATAAAACTTACCCCTTAAGATACACAGATAAAAAATGAATGAAAAATTATTTTTTAAATAGTTTAATTTTGTTGATACTAAATGTAAAACTCAGTTTAAAAGTAAAACATAGCTGGAGTCATCTATAATTTACATACACACACCACCTATAGGAAATGATACTAACACTTTAACATTTGAATACACTTCAAATTTCTAGTGAAATTTGTGGCTTTTACAAGTACAACAATTTTGCTACTGTTTAATCCAATGGCAATTATATTGTAGTCTGTGTTGTAGTTTAGTAGTTTCGTGTTTGTGTGACTACCCATGTAACTTTGTGTATGTTGCATAACATTTTTAAAAGATACATTGGAGTCTAATAAAAGTTATCTCAGAAAACTTTAGATAAATATTCACATATTCATATGCATAGTAATTTTTACATGCTTTTCATACTCATAATTTGAAAACTTTGCCATATAATGAGAAAACTCACATTTTGAACATAAATGATTTCAAAATATTTAAAACATGCACTGTTTTTAATAACTTTTATTGTTTTTAACATGTGACATTTTATCCCCATTAGCAATAACAGATGTCTATTGCATTAAAAAGGAAAAATCCTGCACATGTGTTGAAATAGAGGACTTTACTGAAAGGAAAGCATGTGCTTTGATTTATATTAGTCAAAATTTAGATACTGTACTTGGTGCTATTTCAGGAAATGAAAAGGTGAGGAAACAGTTATATACCAGTAAACCAGAGCAAAAGTCTCCATAGCAACAAAACAGTTTCAGTGGGAGCCACTTAAGCTAAATTAATACCAAGAATATGTTCATATTAGCCCCTAGGGGTCAAGTTTGAACAGAACAAAACCCTAACCATTAATTCATGCATGTTACATGGTATCTGAAATTCTTCTTTGTTCATATTTAAAAGAATTAATAAGTAATAGAAACTGCTATGATTTGGAAAATTAAAAGAGAAGGAACTCACAAAAGAACAAGTGTTACTTGGTGTTCCTGGCAGATAGCTTCACTACTGATCAAAAGTAATGCAAGGAAGGAAGGAAGGAAGGAAGGAAGGAAGGAAGGAAGGAAGGAAGGAAGGGAGAAAGGAAGGAAAGAAGGAAGGAAAGAAGAGAGGGAAAGAAGAGAGGGAAAGGTGAGAGGAAAAGAAACCACAACACCAAAACTTGCTCTAATACAGTGGAAACTAGATTTGAGCCTGGTCACACACAAGGCAAGCACATTATCCAAATGAGTTATTTCACCAGCCTTCTCCCAAAGGCATATTAAAGAGCTATATTCTGGTCTCTTTCTCTTACTCATAAAATTAAATAAAACAATATTTAAAGTTCTTAGCTGTGACCATGGACTGTGAGCTCAGACTGACAGGGACTCAGGGTTACACAGGCTTTTGTGCTAAATATGAGTAGATATAGGCCCTATGTCAGATCAGTAGGGTTAAGAGTTAAATATATACCTGAAAGCAGAAGTACACTAGAGTTTGCAGTGAGTACCTCCCTAACACTTCCTCTCCACTATTACAAGCTTGGGATCCATGATTGTTCAACAAATTGTTTGGCTTCATATGTTAACTCTCTTCAATCACCAGTTTCCAGATACCACCAGGATGCTGGCCAGGCTTCCCTGGATTGAAGACCCCACCAATGTGTCCTGGAGCTCAGCTTCCCCAGAGACACACCTTACTAGGGAAAGAGAGAGGCAGACTGGGAGTATGGACCGACCAGTCAACGCCCATGTTCAGCGGGGAAGCAATTACAGAAGCCAGACCTTCTACCTTCTGCAACCCTCAATGACCCTGGGTCCATGCTCCCAGAGGGATAGAGAATGGAAAAGCTATCAGGTGAGGGGGTGGGTTATGGAGATTGGGTGGTGGGAATTGTGTGGAGTTGTACCCCTCCTACCTTATGGTTTTGTTCATTAATCCTTTCTTAAATAAAAAATTTAAAAAAAAGAGTTAATGGTATTTATATACTTTCCTCATATTTGGGAGCTACTACTCTCTGCCCTAATTCAGCTTTCTAGTCCTATTCTCAACTCTGACACATCTTCACAGACAATACTTTTAGTCTACCTGCATGTTAACTACCAGGTTCAGACAAAAATTACTAAAGTCATGGGCCACATGGGATATATCTGAGATAGACTTCCTAGCTCCTTCCCATACAAAGACCCCTCATTTCTTCTGTTCTATTGTTACCTTTGAATCCCTGTTTATTAAACAAATTGTCATACTTTGTATCTTACCACCTTCAAGTCGCCAAATTGCAGACTACCATGATGCCACCCTGACCTCCCAGGGAAAATAACCTCACCAATATGTCCTGGAACCTCACCTCTCCAGAACCCAGCCCCACTAGGGAAAGAGAGAAACAGGCTGGAAGTATGGATCGACCTGCCAATGCCCATGACCTGCAGAGAAGCAATTATAGAAGCCAGACCTTCCACCTTCTGCATCCTATAAAGAATCTTGGTCCATACTCCCAGAGAAGGATAAAAGATAGAAAATTATCTGGTGAAGGGGATAGGACACAGAACTCTGGTGGTGGGAACTGTGTGAAGTTTTACCTTTGTTATCTTATAATCTTGTTAATCATGATTAAATCACAAATAAAATTTTAAAACCAGTATTTAAAGAAAATAGAGGGTAAAGTGGAAAGTAATGACTAATAAATTCATTTTTATTCACTTGACAGTTCTTTTTGTCTGGGATTTCTCGGTCACCTTCATTCCACAAGTTCTGTTGAGTAATTACCTCTGTCTTCACTGCAGCCAATGTTGAGTAAAAAAATGCAAGGGTCAGTGGCACAGCTATATACAAATAATGTCAAAGGACATAAATTATGGTGATGTTGTATATGATACAGCAAATCCTAACAACTGGATATTTCAAAGTTAACCCAATTGCCAAATAATGTGATTACAGCAATAACCATCTACTGTTTTCTTAAACCCTAAGAACCTCCCACTTCCTTTATAGAACCTATATACCAAAGCCAACCTCATCAAAGCAAGGACTGCAAAAGCTGAATAATGACAAGAGACTGGCATACTTTAACTATGACTCTTTAGTCACTATCAAGCCAGCGCATCAGCTGGGACCCTAATTGGGGAGTCCTGAGATTCCCAAACAGACATGATGGGCCTAGACCTAGAATAAATCACTTTCTCCATTGTTACAGTTCATTTCTATCAGGAACAACATAATAAACCCCTTTGTGGGCCCCCATAGGACCTTGCCCTCAACTTAGATCAACAATGGCAGAGGATGTTCCATCCTTCAAAGGAAGGCTGGACAATATACTCTCTGCTACACCTAAGGAAGACGGGTCCAGATATTGGGGCAGCTTGGAATGTTCCTACTTATGACCATAGAATGTGAGCTCAGATCTACAGGGATGCAGAGGTCGGTCACATGGGCTCCTAATCTGAATATGGGCCCCAGATCACATCAAATCAATGGGGTTTACAGTCAACAATATGTATACACCTTTCTCATATTTGGGAGCTACTCTCTTACCTGATCCAGCTTTCTGGTCCTTCTGCCAGCCATGACATCATCTCCCAAGATAATAATTAGGATCCACCTGCATATCAGATTTCAGGCTCAGGCAAAACAACAACAACAAAACGATAGTATAGCCACAGGCCCTTTGGAATATAACTATAATATGCCTACTAGCTATCTATAAAACAGATACTGCTCCCAACTCTTCATCTGCACTATTCCAGCTTTTAGGTCCATGATTGTTCAACAACGTGTTTGGCTTTGTATGTTAACTCTCTTGTCAACCACCAGGTCCCAGATGCTAGCAGGATGCCGACCAAACTACCCTGAACAGACAACCCCACCAATGTGTCCTGGAGCTCCACCTCCCCAAAGCTCTTCCCCACAGACAGGCTGGGTTTGAACTGTCAACGCCCGTGTTCAGCGGGGAAGCACTTACAGAAGCCAGACCTTCAACCTTCTGCATCCCACAATGACCTTGGGTCCATACTACCAGTGGGTTAAAGAAAGGAAAGCGATCAGGAGAGGGGATGGGATGCAGAGTTCTGGTGGTGGAAATTGTGTGAAGTTCTACCTCTCTTATCCTATAGTTTAGTCAATGTTTCCTTTTTGTAAATAAAAAATAAAAAGTAAATTGCAAGGGTTCTAGAAATAGCAACCAGTTCACTGAACAACTAGTATGCCTTAGTTGTTTAGGTCATATACTCTTTGTGGAATATGATGAATATTAATAAATACATTTAATAAGTGAGGGGGGAAATCAGATGAATTAAAACAGTGTATCCTGAGCTGTGGTGGAGCCAGGTTTTGACCCAATTGTCTCCCTCCTTGGAGGTAAAGGTAACAAATGTGGCAATGATGTAGCATCATGTCTTTGTGGATTCTGTAGGCCTGTACATACTTTTTTTTTAAAACATTTATTTATTTATTCCCATTTGTTGCCCTTCTTGTTTTATTGTTGTAGTTATTATTGTTGTTGTCATTGTTGGATAAGACAGAGAGATGGAGAGAGGAGAGGAAGAAAGAAAGAGGTAGAGAAAGAGAGACACCTGCAGACCTACTTCACCACCTGTGAAGAGACCCCCCCTGAAGGTGGGGAGCCCAGGGCTAGAACTGGGATCCTTACACTGATCTTTGCACTTTGTGCCATCTGTGCTTAACCCACTGCACTTACCACCTGACTTGACTCCCTTACAAATACTTATTAATAGGTGGCTCAGTATTTTCTGGGTGTCCAGGTTGAAAGAGTACTTTTTCAAGGACTAGTGGAAAGAGTCCTTAAGAATTGTGGTCAGCCAAGTAGATCAGAGGCAACCAGTGGCACAGCTGTTTACAAGATACTGGATACTATACAGCAAACCCTAACAAAAGGACTTTTCAAAGTTAACCCAATTACCAAATAATGTGATGATAACATTAACTATAGATTGTCTTTTTGAACATTAAGACAGCAGGAACCTCTCATCTCCACTATAGAGCCTATATTTCCCCCAGTCCTAGAACCTTAGGATAGGGCCTACTTTCCCGCATGCCTCTCCCAATCCATATCAAATAATATTGCATCTGCCGATTGCAACCTAATCAACGCAACGATTGCCACCTCAACATGCTTCATTTGTCCAGAGACTTCAAGTGTGGAATGACAACCCTTCAGCTTCGTTACTTGGGTGAGACCTTTCCTTTCATAGCATTCTCTAATTCCATCCCAGGTGGATCACTTTTTAACAAAGTCCCAAAACCTAGATATAGACCAGGTTCTGTGAGAGAGAGCATATGCTCACACGTATCCATAAACAAGTGCAAAATATATACCTGAAAGCAGAAGTACACTAGAGTTTGCAGTGAGTACCCCCCTAACACTTCCTCTCCACTATTCCAAGATTTGGGTCCATGATTGCTCAACAATTTTTTTGGCTTTGTATGTTAACTCTCTTTTCAGCCACCAGGTTCCAGATGTCATCAGGTTACCAGCCAGGCTTCCCTGGACTGAAGACCCCACCAATGTGTCCTGGAGCTCTGCTTCCCCAGAGACCCATCCTACTAGGTAAAGAGAGAGGCAGACTGGGAGCATGGACCGACCAGTCAACACCCGTGTTCAGCGGGGAAGCAATTACAGAAGCCAGACCTTCCACCTTCTGTGACCCACAGTGACCATGGGTCCATGCTCCCAGAGGAATGGAGAGTGGGAGGGCTGTCAGGGGAGGGGATGGGATGGGATATGGAGACTGGGTGGTGGGAATTGTGTGGAGTTGTGCCCCTTCTACCCTATGGTTTTTTTGATTTATCCTTTCTTAAATAAAAAATAAATTTAAAAAAGTCTCTGGAGCTATCAACATAAAATTTGTTAATATTTCAAAAATGTTAGACACAGTATTTAATAATAGATACTTGGTACTTTATTAGTAGCATGCAATGCAGTCTTTCATGTATGCAATTGGATACATATTTCTTCTAATAAAGTTTATACATAGAGAAAAAAAGAATTGTAGTCAAAGGGTGGGTTAAGAGCTCTTTCTTTGGGAGTCGGGTGGTAGCACAGCAGGTTGAGTGCAAATGGTGCAAAGCGCAAGGACCAGTTTAAAGATCCTGGTTCAAGCTCCCCACCTGCATGGGAGTCCCTTTACAGGTGGTGAAGCAGGTCTGCAGGTGTCTATCTTTCTCTTCCTCTCTCTGTCTTCCCCTCCTCTCTCCGTTTCTCTCTGTCCTATCTAACAACGATAAAATCAGTAACAACAACAATAATAACTACAACTACAATAAAAAGACAACAAAGGCAACAAAAGGGAAAATAAATAAAATTTAATTTTTTTTAAAATCTCTTTTTTAGGTTAAATTTTTATTTTCCTTTGCTACTGAAAGAACTATAAAAATACATGAATAGTAATACAATAATAGTGGGGGACTTCAAAATATTTTGGGACCAACCAGATACAACAGCATATCAAAAAGATTGTTCATCATAACCAAGTTGGATTTATCCAGGGAATGCAAGACTGGTTCAACATACGTAAGTCAATCAATGTCACTCACCACATCAATAAAAGCAAAACTAAACACCACATGATTATCTCAATAGACGCAGAGAAAGCCTTTGACAAAATCCAACACCTATTCATGCTCAAAATACTACAAAACATGGGGATAGATGGGAAATTCCTTAAGATAGTGGAGTCCATATATAGCAAAACTACAGCCAACATCATACTCAATGCTGAAAACATTCCCCCTCAGATCAGGGACTAGACAGCGGTGTCCACCGTCACCATTACTCTTCAACATAGTATTGGAAGTTCTTGCCATAGCAATCAGGCAAGAGAAAGAAATCAAAGGAATACAGATTGGAAGGGAAAAAGTCAAGCTCTCACTATTTGCAGATGACATGATAGTATACATAGAAAAACCTAAAGAATCCAGCAGAAAACTACTGGAAGTAGCAAGGTGTCAGGCTACAAAATCAATGTACAAAAATCAGTGGCATTTCTCTATGCAAACACCAAATCTGAAGAAGAAGACATCCAGAAATCACTCCCATTCACTGTTGCAGCAAAATCAATAAAACACCTAGGAATAAAGCTGACCAAAGAAGTGAAAGACTTGTATACTGAAAACTATGAGTCACTATTCAAGGAAATAGAAACTGATACCAAGAAATGGAAAGACATCCCATGCTCATGGATAGGAAGAATAAATATCATCAAAATGAATATTCTCCCCAGGTCCATATACAAATTTAATGCAATATCCATCAAAGTTCCACCAAACTTATTTAAGAGAATAGAACAAAAACTACAGTCAGTTTTCCGCAACCAGAAAACACCTAGAATTGCCAAATCAATCTTGAGGAAAAGAAACAGAAATGGAAGCATCACACTCCCAGATCTCAAACTATATTATAAGACCATCATCATCAAAACAGCCTGGCACAGGAACAAGAATAGGCACACAGACCAGTGAAACAGATTGAAAGCCCAGAACTAAACCCCTACACCTATGGACATCTAATCTTTGATAAGGGGGCCCAAAGTATTAAATGGAGGAAGGAGTCTCTCTTCAATAAATGATGCTGAAAAAACTGGGTTGAAACATGAAGAAGAATGAAACTGAACCAATTTATCTCACCAGAAACAAAAATCAACTCCAAATGGATCAAGGACGTGGATGTTAGACCAGAAACTATCAAATACTTAGAGAAAAACATTGGTGGAACACTTTCCCACCTAAACCTCAAGGACGTCTTTGATGAAACAAACCCAATTGCAAGGAAGACTAAAGCAGAAACAAACCAATGGGACTACATCAAATTGAAAAGCTTCTGCACAGCCAAAGAAACTATCACACAAACAAAGAGACCCTTCACAGAATAGGAGAAGATATTCACATGCCATACATCAGACAAGAGACTAATAACTGAAATATACAAAGAGCTCAGCAAGCTTAGCACCAAAAAAGCAAATGACCCCATCCAAAAATGGACAGAGGATATTAATAGAACATTCACTACAGAAGAGATCCAAAAGGCTACCAAGCACATGAAAAATTGCTCCAGGTCACTGATTGTCAGAGAAACGCAAATAAAGACAACATTGAGATACCACCTCACTCCTGTGAGAATGGCATACATCAAAAAGGACAGCAGCAACACATGCTGGAGAGGCTTTGGGGACAGAGGAACCCTTCTGCACTGCTGGTGGCAATGTAAATTGATCCAGCCTCTCTGGAGAGCAGTCTGGATAACTCTCACAAGGCTAGGCATGGACCTTGCATATGACCGTGTAATCCCTCTTCTAGAGATATACCCCAAGGACTCCATAATACCCAATCAAAGAGATATGTGTACGCCTATGTTCATAGCAGCACAATTCATAATGGCTAAAACCTGGAAGCAATCCAGATGCCCAGCAACAGTTGAGTGAGTGTCTGCGTATGTTGTGGTATATATACACAATGGAATACTATGCAGCTATTAAGAACAATTAATCCACCTTCTCTAACCCATCTTAGATGGAGCTAGAAGGAATTATGTTAAGTGAGCTAAGTCAGAAAGATAAAGATCAGTATAGGATGATCCCACTCATCAACAGAAGTTGAGAAAGAAGAACAGAAAGGGAAACTCAAAGCAGGATTTGACTAAATTGGAGTAGGGCACCAAAGTAAAAACCCTAGATTGGGGGTGAGAGTGGATGTTCAGCTTCAAGGTGTGGGGCGTGGTCGGTGGGTAGAAGGGACACAGTCTTTTGGTGGTGGGAATGCTGTTTATGTACATTCCTATCAATTTGTAGTCATATAAAGCACTACTTAATTGGAAGTTCTTGCCATAGCAAATTATGATTTCTACAGAATTACAATGAAAGAAGACATGTTGGTATATTTTATTTCAGTTTGTTAAAGTTATTTGGGTTATATAAACTTTCACATTTCAAGGGGCTAGCCTGTGGTACACCTGGTAGACCATAAGTGTTACAGTGCTTAAGGATCCAGGTTCAAGCTATTTACATTTCAACAGTCTACATATGAACTATTCTTATTTAAAATGCCACATCCTTAGATTGGACACTTACCTTAATATTTTAGTATTAATGTTTAGTTACACAAACTTCTAGCTCTGTGAAACTATAGCTCAAATTGAATTGTTTAAGCATTTGCTTTGCAAAGAAAATGCAATGGAGTGGTTGGGGAAGTCATTAGTAGGTAAAGTCCATATCTTGTGTGAATGAGGCTAAAGGTCTGGGTTCCTCCCCCCACCCTCCTCTGTGTTTCTCTCTCTCTCTTTCTTTCTCTCTCTTTAATTAAATAAATAAATCATTAAAAACTAAAATAAAGGCCTGGGAAATAGCCTAGGGTAGCAAACCAGACTTCGTTTAAGCAATCCTAGGTGAGTCGTATTACTCTTCTTCCCTCCCTAAAATAAATAAAATATTTAAACCTATAAAATAGACAGGGAGATTGATGAAGCTGTTAGAACATCACTTGTATGCTTAAGGTCCCAGAAGTCACAGATTGAATCCCCAGCACAATCTTATGCCAAAATTGCAAAACTGATCAGTGTTCTTGTTTTTCCTTCCTTCATCTTCCTCTCTCTCCTCTCTCTCTCTCTCTTTTTCCCTTCTTCACTCCCCACCCCTCTCTCATCCCACCCTTCCCTCTCTAGTTCTTTTTTTTTTGGAGTAAATACATAGATCTTTTAAAATTTAAATGGGAAATTTGTGAATAATGTCTGCGTTATTATAGGTTTTTTTAATCATTGTCAATATTTATGCTATGTCATGTACCTCTAAGGATACTAAGGATACAATGCAAAATAAAGCAATGTCCTACTTATTAGCAAAAAAAAAAAAAACTAGAAATGTTCATTTACTAATTTTGGAATCTAGTAAATGGTAATATTCAGTCAAATATTTGTGAGAAGAAACATTCTCCAAATTAACATTTTAAGTAACATTTCAATTTATGGTTAACAGTAAGATGAATTGGCCTATGGACATACTAAATTTTTAGTGTTTTTATTTAATCATTTTACTGTGAGAAAACAATTATTTACAGGACAGTTGTTGACACATTGTTATAGTCTTTTAGGTCCCAGTGATAGTAATAGGTGTATGCATACAATTCCTACCTTTTAATGCTTTTCTAAGGAAAGTTTTTAATATATGGAAACATGTATGAAGTAATAGTTCTGCACATTATTGTGTATATGTGGAATAGGAAAGGAGTTTATTTTGAAGCATGATGCAATTTTTTAAATATATGCTAAATATAATTCATCTGTGACATTTGTTCTACTCTATCTGATATGATTCGGAATTAAATTTTTTTGCCTTTCTCATTAGTATAAATTTAAGAACTCTTTCTCCCCAGTACAGATACTTAGCTGTGGACTCAAAAAAATTCTTAAAGTTGCTTATGACGTGTTTTTTTTTTTTTGTTTGTTTGTTTGCTTGTTTTCTTGGTCTTATATATACTTCAGAGTTTCTGTTTCTACTCTTGAACACAACTACACATATCCAGGCCAATTAGAGTTAAAACAAAGAGACAATGGATTATAGTTGGCTCTCAACACACATCTGACATGGAAAGAGAAGGATATTCCTTATTTGATAGACACTTCAAGGATCTAAAACCTTGATAGGAATCAGGATGAAATAACAAGGCTGGAGGGGGGGGATGCTGGGCAGTAGCACAGCAGGTTAAACAAACTTGGTGTAAAGTGCAACGACGGGCATAAGGATCTTGGTTCAAGCCCCCAGCTCCCCGCCTGCAGGAAGGTCATTTCAGGAGCAGTGAAGCAGGTCTGCAGGTGTCTATCTTTTTCTGCCCCTCTCTGTCTCCTCTTCTCTCGGTTTCTCTCTGTCCTATCCAACAACAATAGCAATAATAACAACAAGGACAACAAGGGTAATAAAAATGTGAAAAAAAAAAAAGACAAGGCTAGTGGAATCCTACTTCCTCAGTATGTTATTGTGTTCTATCTATATAGAACTGAAACCAAAGATAGAACTGGTTAGCTTCAGTCATACTGGATAACAGATAAGTCAGGCTTGAAAAGATCTGTGGTGTTCAGCCAAAGACAACACTTGAAAAAAGTACAAAGGTATACAACCTTTTCTTTCCTCCTCACTCCTCTCCTCCTTCCCTTCATTTTTTTTCCTCTCCCTTCTCTTTTTATTAGTGTTATAATGATGAATCCATTGCATGATGAATCCATTGCTCTTGGTAGTCTTTTCCTTTCTCTTCTCCTTCTTTCTTTTTCCCCCCTCTTTCTTGATAGGACAGATAAATTTGAGAGGAAGGGGACTCAAAGAAAGAGGGAGAAAAAAAGACATGCAATGCTTCACCACTTGTAAAACTTCTCCCCTGTAGGGAAGGAATGAGGACTTGAACCCAAGTCCTTCTGCTTGGTAGCAGATGTACTCAATCAGGTGAGCCACTGTGCAGCTCCCCTCCCACAATATTTTCTTTCTTCACAAACTTCCCTGTCTTTTACTTTGGTCTTCCAGTATATCCCAATGCCCTTTGACTACCTTCAGTCCCTCTTGCCTCCAGAAAAATATCATAGTTTTATTCAAGCAATGTTCTGCTTCACCTTGGAGACTTTATCACTTAAATTTGGAGCCTGGAGAGGACAATGCCAGACCCCAAATTAATGAGTTATGTATGACAAGGTTAGAGAATGATCATGAGAAGTATGAGGGGTTTTGTAGGGAGAACTCTCTGGTCCCCTTTCAAGTCACTTCACTGCATGTACTACTTCTGGCACACACAAAAAAAACTTTAGGCCAGCAATCAGCCACAAACAGTTTTGTTTATTTATTTGTTTTTTAAGACAGAGACTGATAGGCTAGCAGTGAAAGAAACCCCAGCACTAGAGCTTACTTCACTGCAGTGGGGCTTGGGGTTGAAGCTGGGTCATGGACATGGAAAAGCAACAGGCTATCTAAGTAAGCTATATTGCAGACCCAGCAACAAGTATTTTTATAACTAGAAGGACACTTTCATTGCTTAGGAAACTGTTTATTTTTAATTTTTTAATATTTATTTATTCCCTTTTGTTGCTCTTGTTTTATTGTTATTGATGTGGTCGTTGTTGGATATGACAGAGAGAAACGGAGAGAGGAGGGGAAGACAGAGGGGGGGGGAGAAAGAGAGACACCTACAGACCTGTTTCACCATTTGTGAAGCGACCTCCCTGCAAGTGGGGAGCCGGGAGCTTGAACTGGGATCCTTAGGTCAGTCCTTGAGCTTTGTGCTACCTGTACTTTACCCACTGCACTACCGCCCAACTCCCACGAAAATGTTTTAAGGTTACAGATATCAGCTAATTTTATAGTAATAATCTGTCACAGAGAATACTTTTTCATTTACAAAACTGATTACTGAAACTAAATAACTTCTAAAATCATTTCATGTTTACATGTTTCTCAAATTACTCAAATTACCTTCATTTTACAGATGAGGAAGCTGACACCCTCCCATTTGTGCGCTATTAAATCATTTTCCTTCCAAGTCTGTTTATCCTTTCCATATCCCATTAGTTATTGTAATGCTGTAATGTCACAAGTTCTCATTAAAAATTTAATGGGGCTTCCATCTCAATATCCCTGTTTTTTGTTTGTTTGTTTGTTTGTTTTTACCTCCAGGGCTATTGCCAGGGCTCCGGCTCGGTGCCTACACTAGGAATCCAGTGCTCCTGGAGGCTATTTTTCCCATTTTGTTGCCTTTGTTGTTGTGCTTGTTGTAGTTGTTATTGTTGTCATAGCTGTTGTTGTTATTGGATAGGACAGAGAGAAATGGAGAGAGGAGTGGAAGACAGAGAGGAGGAGGGAAAGACAGACACCTGCAGACCTGCTTCACTGTCTGCGAAGCAACCTCCTGCAGGTGGGGAGCTGGGTGCTTGAACTGGGATACTTACGAGGGACCTTGCACTTTGCACGATGTACGTTTAATCTCCGCTGCACTACCGCCCAGCTCCCCTCAACATCCTTAATTGTTTTTATTTAAGAAGACCCCTAATGTTATCTGCTTTATTCCTACCTTTGGGTTCCTGTTTATTAAACAATTTATCCTACTTTATATCTTACCACCTTTCAGCCACCAAGTTTCAGATGCTACTATGATTTCATTCTAACCACCCTGGGCAGATGACCTCACCAATGTGTCCTGAAGTCTCACCTTTCCAGAGTCCTGCCCAAGTAGGGAAAGACAGAAACAGGCCGGGTGGTATAGATCAAACTGCCAATGTCCATGTCCTGCACAAAAGCAATTATAGAAGTCAGACCTTCTACCTTCTGCACCCCACCAAGAATTTTGGTACATATTCACAAGGGATAAATAATAGGGAAGTTTCCAACGGAGGGGTGGGACACAGAACCCTGGTAGTGGGAATGTATGGAATTATATCCTTGTTATCATGTAATTTTGTTAATCACTATTAAATCACTAATAACTTTTTAATAATGGGGCCAGGGAAATAGCATAATGGTTATGCAAAGAGCATTCTATGCCTGAGGTTTCAAGGTCCCAGTTTCAATTCTCAACACTACCGTAAGCCAGAGTTGGGACCTTGAAACCTCAGGCATAGAATGCTCTTTGCATAACCACTATGCTATGTCCCCAGACCCATTATTAAAAAAATGTTTATTATTTCTTTGCCTCGATTGTGTTTATTTTCTTTAAATGTTTTATTTTTTTTATTGGCTAGAGATAGAAACTGAGAGGAAAGGGGATAGAGAGGGAGAA
Organism: Erinaceus europaeus; assembly: GCF_950295315.1. NCBI lineage: Eukaryota > Metazoa > Chordata > Mammalia > Eulipotyphla > Erinaceidae > Erinaceus > Erinaceus europaeus. The sequence goes on from NC_080169.1 coordinate 33,328,792, forward strand.
AGAAAGATACCTACAGCACGGTTTTACTGCTCATGAAGCTTTCCACTGGGGAAACTTTGGGGAACTGGGGCTTGAATCCAGGTCCTTGTGCATTGTAACAAGTACACTCAATCCTGTGTGTTACATCCCAGCCCTTTCCTCAATTACATGTAAAATAAATTACTTTTTGGTGCATTGCACACAAAGGTACTGGGTCCTGAGTATAAGAGGTCACTGAACCTGGTCTGAAGTGAAAAGATGCTTTTTTTTTTTTTTCATACTGCTCCCACACCCACTTCATTTCCAATCAGGCCAAACTCCTCAAGCATTTTCACATCCCCTTGCCTTTGTCCATGCTGTTCCCAGTGCCACTGTTTCCTTTCACCTCTACTATACCCCACCTTGTTCAATTCTATTCATCCAACATTAAAGCTGAGATAAAGTGCACTTCATAAAACCAGTAGTCAGTGCTTACTGTATTAGAAATATCCAACTCTACTGATGGAAATGAGGACAGGAACAAGGACAGGAAACACTTGGTATGGAAATAAGTAACTTGAGAGACATTTTAAACATCAATGAAGTATGTAGAAGGGAACAGAAAGACCCTGTAAAACATCAAATAGTTAATAAAGTTTTCAAGGAAAGTCATATTCATGAAGTCTTAAATAGGTTCCCCATTTGTGACATCCAATCTTGTACACTTGTTCTCTGGCCAAGATAGGAAGATAAAACCCATAGCTGCTCAGCAGGTTAAGTGTTAACGGCCCAGTTGTGGACAAGAGTCTTTGCCCAGTGCTTAATATAGTCAATATATTTTCATTCTAGTCATCCTTAGTTATTGTTGATCCTTAATATAGGATCTCTTCCTCACTCCATCAGCAGGGAATGTTCATGGGGATTGTGAGAAAGAATATATTAACATTATGAACCCCAGAATTTTAAAAAATATTTGTTTATTTATTCCCTTTTGTTGCCCTTGTTTTATTGTTGTAGTTATGTTGTTGTTATTAATGTCACTGTTGTTGGATAGGACAGAGAGAAATGGAGAGAGGAGGGGAAGACAGAGAGGGGGAGAGAAAGGTAGACACCTGCAGACCTGCTTCATCACCTGTGAAGCAACTCCCTTGCAGGTGGGGAACCAGGGGCTCAAACCGGGATCCTTATACCGGTACTTGCACTTTGCACTATGTGTGCTTAACCCGCTGTGCTACCACCCGACTCCCTGAACCCCAGAATTTGAGTAGTATGGTCCTTTCTGCTTATTTACAATCCCTCCTAGTACATTACTTATCTCCATATATTTTCCTTCCTTTTTTTTTTTTTTGCATTTTCGTTTACTTAGTTGTTTGTTATTGGACGGAGACAGAGACAAGTTGAGAGGGGAGGAGGAGATAGAGAGGGAAAGAGACAGACAGACACCTGCAGCCCTACTTTACCACTTGTGAAAGCTTTTCCCCTGCAGGTGGGGAACAGGGGCTTGAACTCATGTCCTTGTGCACTGTAATGTGTTCACTTAACCAGGTGCATAACCATCCCAATACTTTCCTTTCTTGATGTATATCTAAAATTGGCTCAGTAAATGGCATAACATATGCATCTTAACTTGGTCTGTGAGATTTTTCTGTATTTTCTCTCCAAAACAGGATTCTCAAAGTATCTTTGGAAGCTGGAATTGTAGTTAGGCAAAAGCATCTTGTTACCTCAAACCAGGTTCAGTGACCTCTTCCATTTACATGACACAAAACTGTTTTCATATTTTATTTTCCATAAATTATCCTTTATGCCAGGAACTAAATCTTCTTACTCATAACACCTAATACAAAGACTTGGATACATTTTTGTTCACTTATGAAAGAATCAACAATGTGCTGCAATTATTAAGTCAGTTGAAACCAGAAGTCAAGTCTTCCTAATTCCATCATTATGCAGAACCAGAGTTTAATTATTACTGAAGTTTTGAGTTGAGGTGAACCGATTAAGACTCAGCACTTAGGACTCTGACTTTCCCTGAGGAATCTAAGGTGGAGAGAGCAAATGTATTGATCTTGGCAAACTACCAGAAAAAAACATTCAGTGTGATGTCCACTGTGGAGGTCAACTAGAATACAACGAATGATCTAAGAGTCTTAGCAACCATACACGGTTTCTAAGATTTTGTGATAGTAGCCTTTTCCCTGTAGTAATAGCATTAGTATAACCCCAGATGGCTTTTCATTCCCCACATTGAATTCCAGTAATGACATGTTATCTCCACTCTAATTCTGGAAAGAGCATACACATTAGATGAACATCCACTTTAATTAAAAGTTTCATGGCCCTCTGCTCTGTTTCTAGTTTTCCATATGAGTCAAAGTGAAATGATAGTGATTTTAAAATCTAAATGTCTGCGTAAGGGACAGGCAGCTAGACGCAACAATGGCTCTGAGTAGAAACGAAACTAAATAATCCTACTGTTTTTATATTTCCCAAGAAATAAACTGACTTATTTCTCTTGCCATGTAAACCTTTGACTCCTCTCCAAATCAAACCTCATTCTTTTCCTGTATCAGTCTTGCTCAAGTGCTTCAGCTCTCACTTATACCCACTCTCCATTCTGCATTCCTGCCAAATCCTTATTTTCACTCTGGCCTCTCCGTCTCCCTTTCCATCTCCGTACCCCTCTTTCTCCCCACTCCCCCCTCTGAGATCATTTTGTCCATTGGTTAATCCCTTGTCAGGGTTTCATTGACTGTGATTAAGAATGTATCTGCTAAAAGATACACAAGAAAAGCAAAAGTGTAGAATTAGAACTGAAGCAGAGATTCCTCAACTATATTATCATGGCACTCACAAGAACTAAAATTGTTTCAGGAAAATACAAAGACAGTATTCATTTTAATTTACTTTTCTCTATTAAACAATAATACATTTTTTTCAGAGGGACAGTAGTAGGAAAGAACAAGACAGACTTTAAAAAATATTGAGGGGATTAATAGTTTACAGTCAATATTAAATACAGTAGTTGGTACATGTATAACATTTCTCAGTTTTCCACATGACACTCTAACCCCGACCCCCAGGTCCTCCTCTATCATCATGCTCCCAGACCTGAGCCCCCACCACTCCACACTCAGTCTTTTACTTTAGTTCAATACACCAAACCCAGTCCAAATTCTACTTTGTTTTCCCTTCTAGAACAAAACATTCTTAAATTAAATCAAAGACTATATAATTCCAGAGGAGAACTGGAAGCAAATATTCAAAAATGCCTTCATTTCCATATTTCTGAAAAAACATTTTAGTTCTTAACCTACAATTTTCATTAAAATATCATTGACAAATGATGAAACATACATTTTCATGTAAAGATATTCCAAATGTCAAACTTTCATAGGCATTTTTGATATAGACATTAATTTTTAAAACTTTTCTTCACTGCCTAACAAGATTCTAAAATTAAGAAAGTAAAATTCTAGGTTATCAAGAGTTTAGTTCAAAATGCTGTTGATGTAAAAACAAACATTTCTCTTTGTACAACATGCTATATTTTAAAATAAATCTTCTAATTTAAAATAAATATTTCACTCAAAATTGTGGAATTTTAGTTTATTTTTATATATATTTTTATGTTATCCATACAAAAGATAAAGCTTTCTCTCAAATCTAGAGCTTGAGTGTCAACTCAAATTTATTTTTAAAGGCTAGTAAATATGATAGAAATAAAATAGACATCCCTCATATCACATTCATTAATTGTGTAGTATTCTTGCTATTTTGTTAGTTCTCTCCTATTTCTTTTCAAAGTTTTCTAGGAAATTGTGTCCTCTTGTGGTCACTGACAAAAACAGCATGTTTCTGCAGGAAGAACCAATCCAAACAATGAGACATAATTAAAAGCTCGAAAGAAAGAAAGACAGAAAGCAAGCAAGCAAGCCATGGTGGGGGGTGGGGGGGTCAGATGGAGAGTATCTTGAAGTGAAATGAAAACGTGTGAGTATTCATAAAAGGAGCTGTAGCAAGAGTAGAGCACCAAAGTAAAAACCCTGTGGTGAGGGGGAGGGTCAACATTCAGCTTCCTGGGGCAAGGGGGGGGATAGGTCACACTCTTTTGGTGGTGGGAATGGTGTTTATGTACACTCCTACTAAAGTGTAGTTATATAAACCACTATTTAATTAATATGAGTGGGGAAAATTGATCATATGTCTCAAACTTCTTAAAACACAGACTGAGTCTTTTTAATACATAGGCTGAATCTTTGATATGTTGACTCTCTCAAAAGTCTAGACCAGGTAGAACTGAAGCAACCAGTGGCACAGCTATATGAAAGATGCTGGGAATTATACAGCAAATCCTAACAAAGGGACTTTTTCAAAGTTAACCCAATTACCAAATAATGTGATGATAACAATAACTATCCATTGTCTTCTTGAACCCTAAGACAGCAGGAACCTCACATTTCCACTATAGAGCCTATATTTCCCCTAGTCCTGGAAACTTAGGGTGGGGCCCACTTTCCTGCATGCTTCTCTCAGTTCATATCAAACAATATTGCATCTGCCAATCGCAACTTAATCAGCGCAAGGAGTGCCACCCCAGCATGCTTCACTTCAGACTGTGTCCAGAGACTTCAGGTGTGGAATGACAACATTTCAGCTTCATCACTCGGGTGAGACCTTTCCTTTCATAGTATTCTCTAATTCCATTCCAGGTGGTCCATTTCCCAATAAAGTCCCCAAACCTAGATATAGACCAGGTCCCCTGAGATAGAGCATATGTTCACACGAGTGAGTCCATAAACCAGGGCAAAACATACACCTGAAAGCAGAAGTACACAAGAGTCTGCAGTGAGTACCCCCCCAACACTACATCTGCACTATTCCAGCCTTTAGGTCCATGATTGTTGAACAATTTGTTTGACTTTGTATGTTAATTCTCTTTTCAGCCACCAGGTTCTGGATGCCAGCAAGATGCCACCCAGACTTCCAGGACTGAGGACCCCACCAATATGTCCTGGAACTCAGCTTCCCCAGCGATCCACCCTACTAAGAGAGAGGCAGACTGGGAGTGTGGATCAACCATTCAATGCCCATGTTCAGCGGGGAAGCAATTACAGAAGCCAGACCTTCCACCTTCTGCAACCCACAAGGACCCTGGGTCCATACTCCCAGAGGGATAGAGAATAGGAAAGCTATCAGGGGATGGGATGGGATATGGAGATTGGGTGGTGGGAATTGTGTGGAGTTGTACCCCTTCTACCCTATGGTTTTGTTAATGTCTCATTTCTTAAACAAAATAAATAAATAAATAATAATAATAAATTAAAAAAGGATCTGTAGCTGAAAAAACAACAATGGAAACCAATCACTTTATATTTAAATTTCTTGATCAGATGACTAGAAAGAAGTGATTTTTAAAAATATTTACTATGAAGAGTGTGGTTATAACAAGAACTTCTAGGAATGATTTTGCATTCACTATATTACTTGTACTGTTCCATGAACTCTTTGAAATAAGTAAAGTGAGAATATATTTCAACAAGTTTAATTGGCAGAAAAGATAGTATATAAACTCTTTAGTATGCATACCCAAAACACTAATAGAGAAAAAAACAACACACATTCTATCTCTGTATGTCTCTGTCATTCTCTCTCTCTCTCTTTCTTCAAAATTCCACGCTTTCCATACTCTGACTTTGCCCTTTTAAAGTTTTGCATAGTATATTTCATTGTCACTTACTCATTTTTGACAGAAGAATGTCATATATTTCAAAGATTTATGTTCATTTGAGATTTTGATCTTCTCAATGGAAGAAGTGCTCTTGATACATCAGTTTCTTGTGCTTTCTACTTTTTTTCCATTTTATTTATAAACTGAAAGCTTTGAATTCTAACTTTAGTATTTTATTTTCTTACACAGGAAGAGAAAGGTTTTTAAAAAGTTAAATTCATGAATAAGTCAGTGGGAAAGAAAAAGAGAATGAGTTTGCTTTAAAGGAAAGACAACTTACCTTAAATAAGAAATGATCTCAATTTAAGGCAAGGTGTTCAAACATTACTAAAGCTATCTGTATCAGAATATACTTTTATAGCTATCAAAGTCACTCATGCTGAAAAATTTTATATTCCACTATGAAAAATTCTTTCATTCAAACACCAAACCGGGCAGTTCTTATAAATCTTCAAAATAAGATGAAATCTAAGATGCACAATCTCACTGGCGACCCACTCAACTACAGACTTTTCCAATTTGCGCCCCCTTCTGTGTGAATGCTTCTGTGTTTCATTCATGCAATTCAAAGACATTAATTTCACAGAACTTGAACCAACAAACAGGTGATCGGCCATCCAAAGACTGAGGAGAAAGTGTAGGAACAGAGTCAATTACAGACATTTTATACAAGCCCAGACTTCAAAATGTACTAGTATGCTAACAAGACTGTATCATGGTTGGTTGCTGTTATTTCTTTCAAAGTACTTGTAAATGTTTGTTGCTAAGAGAGTATCAGTGCATACTAGAACAGAAAGAACACAAGCATTTTTATTGCATATGCTCAGTACCACATCCCTAAATTCCTCCTGATTTTTTTCCCCACATTTTAACACAGTATACATTCCTCAGGAACGACTGCAAACTTGCTTGCAGTCTGAAAACAACTCTCATTTTTAATTATTCAAGTGAAAATAGAAACATTTTCATTTTATTCTTTATCAAGGGATTTACTGCACTAGTAGATGAAATGATTTACTTCTAATTAATCCAGAAAGCTTAAAAAAGTAGCCCTCTACTGACATCTTTCATGTCAGTCTGAGTTCAGCCACAAAGGAAATTTTTGGCTGCTTTTTTATATTATTATTGATTTAATTCTTCTTCTTAATAATGATTGACAAGACTGTAGGATAAGAGGAGTATAATTCCACACAATTCCCACCACCAGAGTTCCCTATCCCATCCCTCCATTGAAAGCTTTCCTATTCTTCACTCCTCTGGGAGCATGGAGCCAGGATCATTATGGAGTGCAGAGGGTGAAAGGCTCAAAGGAAATTTCTAAGATAGCTTTACACTTTTAGGACTAAGTAAGTTTTCATAAATTCAACTGTGGAAGTGGAATATTGTAGAAGTTGTTGTTGTTACATATAACAGGTACTCATATTTGGATTGTCATATTTGGTACTCATATTTGGATTGTCAGCACAAAGAAGAGGAGACTATGTTCTGGTCTCCTCCTTAAGGATGGATAAAAATCTTTGCTGATTGATAGTATGTTAGATAGGATAATGTTAGATAGGATATAGCTATAGATGAGCAAAGTGGGACAATGGAGTCAACCAGGGGATAGTGGAGTTTGCAAAGTAGGGCTTTTGAGCCCATACATGTTGAGAAGTATTGGCAAACTACAACCTAGTGTGCCCCCAAATAACATTTGAGCACTCATACTGATATCATCCCCTCCTTTGAAGAGTTTCAGAGAAATTTCTTCTTAGAACCAAAGCCTTTCATTGCTACTTTATCAGGAAGATTTGTGTGTCAGGGACACTTCTCATTTTAATAATTTTAAGCATTTGGAGCTCTGTCCTGGGCATCTCTGTACCTAGTGGTCAAGAGTTTTTCTACACCTAGAAATATAGTTCCGGGAAAGGCTGAGCTCACTTGTTTAGGAACTAGTCTGGGAGATTGATGACTTCACAAGTGGGCTCTCTAATGATCCCTTGCTGCTGCTGTTGTGGACTCGGTTTCTCCTACAGCCTAGCCCTCCTACCCCCTTTATCTCCTTCCCAACCCCAACTCCCTTTGGTCAGATAAAGTTTCCTTTACACTTTGCCCACACTTTCCTGTCTTGCTTACCCATAGCCACAAAAAGGAAAGAGTCCAATTATTCAAGTTTTTTTTTTGAGAATTCTGCTAAGAGTTTCCCTCTTAAAATTCAGTTTTGTGACTGAGATTAAGAGAGAGAGAGAGATAAAATTGGAAACCTTGTGAGACTTCTATAACCACATTCAGACAGAAGTTACAGAATACCCTGCAATTCTGACTTGAAAAGAGAACAGTCAGTAGAGAGCAAGGCAGACTTTCTGCCTCTTTTCTCTAATTGCTTCCGAGTGAGAAAATCCTTCACGCAGAAGATGCAAACACAAGATGCTTTAAATGTGTACTGCTTTAAGGAGACCTGCGAAGGTAGTGAGTGGAGGTCAAACAGAATGTGATGTGCAGAGAGGCTTTCATTTTTAAGTATGGCAGTGGCTTGCAAAGCAAACCAGTTGGCACGTTGTGGTCATTGTCTGAGTATTTGTTAAAATGGAGACGAACCAGCCCACTAAATCATCCCTCCCTGGAAGTGCAGTCTATCTAGTTGCCCCATCCACCAGCACCAGCACCAGCACTACCACCAGCACCAGTAGGTCCCCACCATTCCACTGGTAGCAGGCAAATCTGTTGTTCTCACTTTCCCCAGAACTCTTGAGTCTTTCTGCCCTCCTACCTCAGACATTGCAGCAGACTCAGGGTCCCCAACTTTTAACAGGAAGCTTCAGCCCGACACCCTCCACGTGGCCAACCAGCATGTAGCCTCAGACTCCAGTCTCATCCTCTCTGACCAGGACCGTTGGTCTAACCCTTTTAGTCTGGCCCATAAAAGGACACTTTGTTGAGCTCATAATTCTTGCTCACCAGTCCAGACTGGGGAGCCCCTGTGCATACCTCAACCAGTGCAGGGAATTCAAGCACCAGTCACAGGACTTTAGGGTTCCCTCTCCAGAACACCACCAGTGCTTATGACTTCTGACTCCTTTTGTAATATAATGAATGGGTCTGGAAAGGTTAGACTACACTAACTTGTTCTAAGAAAGCTAGTCTAGCTCTTTCAAAGATGGACTTATTTTCTAAGACGTTTCCTCCTTCCTCTTCTTCCAGCTCATCAACTGCTATTGCTTCCAATCTGCCAGCATCTGGCATGAAAACGCCCCCCTTTGAGATCTTCTTTATGAATTTTTTATAAAGCAGAGTTTTAAATGTTTAAGAGAGCCCAAGCAACTCAAGTGCCTAAGTTCAATTGCCCACCCGACCTCCTAAGAATGAGATGGAGAGAGGAAGAGAATGCAGATCCAGTAGATCTGTATGCCTGGTGATCACTTAACCCCGGGTGTCTTTTGAGCCAACTTCTAGAAGTCATTGTGCAGGGCCCTATTTGGAAGTAGGGTGGGGATAGAATGGTCAAAGGGTTGACTTGAGTTGACAGTTAAGGCGACCAGGCAGTGGCCAAGGCGTTGTGGCACGGCCGCTCTCTATCCCTGCTCCCTTCTCCAAGGATAGGAGGCCTTCGAAGGGGAAATGAACTTCTGCTTCTTCTAGAATTTTCGGAGGTGTAGTCTTTTGAGTGTTGGAAAGCGTTTAGCTACGATTCCTGTGGAGAGAAGGGAGAGAAAGAAAAAAAAAGGAAGGCCCTGATGCTTCTAAGGGAGCGTGAGCAAGCAAGCAGGCCCAGAGCGCAAATCCACAGTCCCTGCGGCCTGAGCCACGTCTTCAGAAACGCCCATGACCACCGGGCCAGTCTTGATGATTTTGTCCTTGAGACTCTGTCTACCTGACCACTGGGTGGGCTCTGCGCTTCTCCTCCACTCCGTCCGCCCTACAACCCGCAAACCGACCCCATGGAGCAAGAGGGGACCGGGGCGAGATGAGACTTCACCCACTGAGTAGAAGCTGGAGCCGTCGCTGCTGTCACGGCCATTGCGGGAGAGACTGACACTGCCCGCAGGGTCCCCTCTGGACTCGTCCCGGGGCTGCGCTCGTGTGCGGGGGCGCGGCCCTCCAGCTGCGGCGCGGAAGGAAATCGCCCCGCGCGCGCCGTAGGGCGGCGGGAGGATCGGGGGAGGGCGGCCGGGAGGCGGGCGCAGGGGCTGGCCGCCTGGACCAGGTCGTTTTTGAATGGTTTGGGAGAAGGAATTGTTAGACCCCAGGAAGGGGGGTGGGGACGGGAAAGGGGGGTGTGGAGAGGAGGAGGTGGGGGGGTGGAAAGCGGAAACTTTCCTATAAAACTTCGAAAAGTCCCTCCTCCCCACGTCAGGCCAATGACACCGCTGCCCCCAAACTTTCCGCCTGCGCGGAGCTATAAGAGCCTCCAAGCCGGCAGCTCTCGCCCAACTCCCAGACACCTCGCTGGCTCGCCCGTACCGGCCCGGTTTCCAGGAGACAAGCCCGGTGTGCGTGCGGCCGTAGGGCGCCTTCTTTTTTGGACCTCGAGGCCATCCACACCGTCCCCTCCCCCTCCCGCCTCCCTCCCCGCCTCCCCTGCGTGCCCTCCCCGCCGACATCCTCCGGGTCCCTCCTCCCGCTCTGTCCACCGCGGGCCGCACTGCCCTGGCCGGCGCCGCGCGCGGGGGAAGCTGGCGGGCTGAAGCGCCCCGCTCTCCTCGACTATCCCGGGCCACCCCTCTGCCCCGGGCCTGCGAGGCCCGTTGCCGCCCGAGAGATGATGCAGGACGTGTCCAGCTCGCCAGTCTCGCCGGCCGACGACAGCCTGAGCAACAGCGAGGAGGAGCCGGACCGGCAGCAGCCGCCGAGCGGCAAGCGCGGGGGGCGCAAGCGGCGCAGTAGCCGGCGGAGCGCGGGAGGCGGCGCGGGGCCCGGGGGCGCCGCGGGCGGGGGCGGCGGAGGCGGCGACGAGCCGGGCAGTCCCGCGCAGGGCAAGCGCGGCAAGAAGTCTGCCGGCTGCGGGGGCGGTGGCGCCGCCGGCGGCGGCAGCAGCAGCGGCGGTGGGAGCCCGCAGTCGTACGAGGAGCTGCAAACGCAGCGGGTCATGGCCAACGTGCGGGAGCGCCAGCGCACGCAGTCGCTGAACGAGGCTTTCGCCGCGCTGCGGAAGATCATCCCCACGCTGCCCTCGGACAAGCTGAGCAAGATCCAGACCCTCAAGCTGGCGGCCAGGTACATCGACTTTCTCTACCAGGTCCTCCAGAGCGACGAGCTGGACTCCAAGATGGCAAGCTGCAGCTATGTGGCCCACGAGCGGCTCAGCTACGCCTTCTCGGTCTGGAGGATGGAGGGGGCCTGGTCCATGTCCGCGTCCCACTAGCAGGCGGAGTACCCCACTTCCTCGTCAGGGCCAGAGACCTAGGTAAGGACCGGCGCCTCTGTGCCCCATCGCCGCTCAGGTGGCAGACGGACTGCCGGCCAGGCCGCGGCTCCCTGCCCACCCACCTCACCTTCACCCCCCTCTCCCACGACTGATTCCTCGGTCTGCCCGCCCAGCCTGACACTGGCGCTTCATCCACGCACACACCCACGCACACACCCACACACACCCTTGCCATCCATGGAAGACAGTTCAAACCCCCCCCACACCCCGCTAGGGAGAGATCTCCTACAGAGATGCACCCTGGTGAGGCGGGTGCCCGTGCGTGAGTGTGCCTGACAGACCGGAGGCTCCAGTGGGAAAGAATCAAGGGTCATGGCTAAGGACAGTCTTGCCAGCGCCTCCCTTTCTTTTGGCTTCAAGTTTTTGTCCTCCTTAAAACAAATGTTTCCAAATTCCACCTCCTCCTTCTTTTCCGCCCACCCACTTCCTCTTGCCCTAGGGCTGAAATCCTTCCAGGTTGTTCAGCGTAATTTCTCCGTGGTGATAAGAACAGTGTTCACTAGTCTTAGAAAACAGTCAGACTTAAACAATAACCAACTTTTCTCCTCCCCCCCCCCCGGGTTTTTGCAGATGTCATTGTTCCCAGAGAAGGAGAAAATGGACAGTCTAGAGACTCTGGAGCTGGATAACTAAAAATAAATAAATAAATATATGCCAAAGATTTTCTTGGAAATTAGAAGAGCAGAACCCAAATTCAAAGAAACAGGGCGTGGGGCTCACTTTTAAAAGAGAAAGCGAGACAGGCCCGTGGACAGTGATTCTCTGACGGGCAGCAGCACCATCCTCACACCTCTACATTCTGATACAAGTCTGAACAGTTGTTTGTCTTTCTTTTTTCTTTTGTTTTTTGACGAAGAATGTTTTTTGTTTTTTTTTTCGTGCATGCATTCTCAAGAGGTCGTGCCAATCAGCCACTGAAAGGAAAGGCATCATTATGGACTTTTCTCCATTTTAAAATGGTATAAATCAGAGGGATTCTAAGAACATCTTTAGAAATAAAAAAGAATAATACTGGGATTAAACTGACTTGCAAAATCATAATCAGTTAACTCCCTTTTTCATTCTTCCTCTGAGGGAAAAAAACTTAAAATACAAAAAAAAACAACATTCTATTTATTTATTGATGACCCATGGTAAAATGCAAATAGATCCGGTGTCTAAATGCATTCATATTTTTATGATTGTTTTGTAAATATCTTTGTATATTATTTTTCTGCAATAAATAAATATGTTTGAAAATTTTAAGAACCTTAAGAGTTTGGTCTATATTTTTAAAAGCTCAGGATTGGAGGTAAATACTTGCTTGTTTAACTCCAGAGGCACCTAGGAGGGAGTTGGCATAAGTAAAGCTGCTAAAAACTCAAACTAGCAACTGACAGATACAGGCATGTTATTGTCAACGACAGCTTTATTATTATCTCAGGTTGGTGTTCAGTGGGCTTGGCAGCATCTTCCTCTCTCATCAGGTCCTCAAGCAGCAAAAACTTAACAGATTAGTTACCTCTTGCTTATATCTTCAGGAGCAACTGCAAAACAAAAATACAGTAAAGTAGTTACTATTCTAGCGATATCTTTTTTTTCTTTCTTTTTAATGGGTGTTTTTGTCATGTCTTTTACTTTTTTGTGAACATTTTTCAATAGTAGGCTCATATTGGTAAAAGGGTGCATAAAGAAAACTACACACATAAATGGATATAAATGTATAAAGGTTAATAACGTTTAACATAGCAGGAAAGCAGCAATTCCATTTGTAATTTCTTAACTCTTCCTATGAATGAAAATAGTATCATTCCATTAAAAAAAAAAGCAAGGCTAATAATATTTTTCCATGTTGATCTTACCCACTTGGGAAGCATGCTGCTTTATAGATAAAACAGTATTAGAGTAAAATAAAAGAAATCTGACCTTTCAATGTCAACGACTGCTGGAACAATTACAATTTTAAATGTTGCAGCTATTCATTTTTGTCAATTCATTCAGGTATATTTTATAAGAAACTACACAGAATGTTTCTCTGGCTAGTTGCCTGTCTATAAAATCTAATAAGCTAAGTGATAGCAAGGACAAATGTTACTTGATTTTTGTATTATCTTGGTTACTTCTGGATTAGGAAAAAAACACTAAATTTTATGATTAACATCATGACAGTGAATCTAGTCATTTAGTAAGTTTTACATCCAGTTCATTTCATTCAAATGTAGTCAGGGAAGCTTTTAAACTGGATAATTTAAATGACTAACAAATAAGTGTATGAATCTAAGTGTTTGCTCAGTTCAAGTTGAAGTTATTACACTGCTGGAAGGTTTTTGTTTCTCAACACATAATCGGGATGCTGGAATAAACTATTTTAAATTAATTATTGTTAATATTTAGACCATGTATTAACCATAAGGGACCTGTAGGGTTTACTTACATTAAAATATTAGTGAATACTTGGGTAATTATCTTTTGGATTTTGAGTCTTTTACCAAATGAAAATAAGAAATAATTCTGTCTGGGCGTGTGCTCGTGCGTGTGCCTATGCCTGTGCGTGTGCCTGTGCCTGTGCGTGTGCGTGTGCGTGTGCGTGTGTGTGTGTGTGTGTGTGTGTATACATAAGTCTGAAATGTAAAGATGGTGCCCTAAAAGGGTTGAGCAGATAAACATGATGCTTTTCTTTCTTTTCTTTTTTTCTGTGTATCATCCATCCACCTCCATTTTCTAAATTACTTGTGGAGGAATCTCGTTGTTCACTGGCTTGGTCTGACCATTTGATATTTCAGATTTCTTGCAGTACACCAGGATGGAAGCTGACCCTCATTGCTGAGAAGGTAATCTCTAAACTCTGATGATATAAAAATAGATGTTTTAAGAGAGAGGAAGCCTTCTATGCCTTCCCCCCCCATTTTGTTTTCTTCACTTATTTCAAAAGTGAAAATATGTTAGAGAACAATATTAACACAGTAGTACTAAATACCAAAGGTGACATTCTCTAGATTTTCAAAGAAATAAATGAAAGAAAGTTATTGATAGATTTACTTTGGATAAGAAAAATTCATTGTGGGAAATACTGTTTTCAATCTTCAAACTAATTCTGCATTCCCAACCTCTTCTAATGCATGAAAATGATTTTTTTTTTCAGAATAGAAATTAAGCCTCCAGTGTTTCTCTGTTATCTCCTACTTTTTGTTTCACTTCATTTTTGCTATCTATATTTACTTAAATAAGTCGCTTAGAAGCCATCACTTCTGTTTCAGAAATGAGAACTAAATTTGACTAGTTGGAGTCTTTACCCTACCGGTTAGTCAGACAGAGTATTTCACTGGAGGGAAACTATTGTATTACATTGTCTTGGGTGAATACTAAACAACTGAATAAGACTGTTTCTTCTATTAGATGCACTTAAAATCTTTGCTTTTTATTTTGTTTGGACAGATAGTTTTCAGCCAGTAGTAAGAGAACAGTAAATTTTCCCCCAGATATACATGTCTCCCCTCTTTGTGCACACACTTGCTAATAAACACATTACATAGATGTTAACTAGTCCACGGTTGTGGGTACCCTCCCCAAGCGGAACAACATATTAATAAAACAGTGTAAAATAGCAGAAACTCACACACTCTGTGCACTTTTTTCCCATACTCAACAAGGGCACAAGCTTCTCGCTCCTTCAGTCCTGAGGCTCATATTCATAATGGAGTTTTTAAAGGACGGTTGGCCTCTTGCAAAAAAGTAGAGCATTTTGCACATTCCATGGTTTGGCAAACTCAGAACTGGTTATTTTCTCTAGACCGGTATCAAGTTCTTCTCAGGCATATGATTTCACTTGAAGTCCTGCCCAGGAATCCTTCAAAGTGAGCGTTTGTCCCGCTCTCATGATGTCAGGCGGTTTTCCCTGCATCTGTAATTTGAAGAAAAACAAACAAACCTGCGGGGAACAAATGCCACGGAAACCCAAACAGAACTCCGTGGGGAGCGGAGTCTCACCTGCGGCGGTTGCAGGAGGGGAAGGGGGGGTGGCCGCCAGATTCCCCTGCGTGGGTGGCGATTGGGGTACACACCGTGGGGAGTGACAGTGTCCTTACCCTCTGCGGGCAGTGAGGAAGGTCCCGGACCGGACGTCTGGCTGCTGTGCAGAGGCGGCGGCTTCAAGTGTCAGCGGTAGCAAGGGGAGCAGCAGCAACAGATTCAGGCAAAGGCCCAACCTCAAATTTCCATAGACAGGCCTGCATTAGTGACCTACAGGGGTCGGGAGGGGAATCCCCGGGGGCCACTTCTCCAGAATTTTCTGCTTGTGCGTCATAACGTGTGTCCCATCTCCAGCACCAGCGAAAGTGGAAGGAAAGCGCACAGCACCCGTAATGTGCAAGGCAAATTATGTCCTCATAATTCCACAAACTCGGCGACCCAATTATTTCTCAGAAGCCGCGCAAATCTTTCTTTGTAGACCAAGTCTTCAAAAATATGAACAAGATTATTAATTATCTTTATTAAAGATAGACCCCCTAAGTAGGGCGCAGGATGTATTTTCCATCCGTTTTTGTCCCAAGGCTCCAGGACGTGAGCCCACTTAATGTTCTTAGCAAATCAAAGCACGTGCCCTTTGAAGAAGGTGTGTAATTGGAGTTTAAGGCATGTATGGAATTCCCAGATGTCTATAAAGTAAGGAGCATGTGGCAGGCCATTGGAAGGTGGGGCAGGTTAAAATCACTGCCACAAAGTCCGCTTTTTATTTTCTCCTCCATAGGGATCAGAGAGATAAGCCTTGAAAAAAGGATGGTATAGGATCCTAACTGAAGTTCTTACGTCTCCTTTGAGAATCATAGTGACCTTGGTAAAGAGCACATGGTCAGAAACCTCAAAGAAAACATTCAATTAAAGCCAGGATTTTCAGGGCGCCATGCAATGAAATCGTTTGGGGTTTGCTGTAGTGAGGGCAACCTTTCTTGTTTACGTGGACTATTTCCTTTCTTTTTACCCACCAACCCCTCAAGTTTATGGACATCTTAGTTCTCTGAGTGTGATACACGTTGAAGGCAAAGGAATACAATCCCAGACTAGGAAATGGGAGTGGAGGTAGAATCTACAATCATTCATTCCAGAAGGCAGCTTTCTTGGGGGAGGGGATACTGTGGGCCTGTGAAATTAAATTTCTGTAAACGTGCAGTTTAAACATCTATCTAAACTGAATGCTCAATGAGAAAACCAGCCATCAAAATCAGCTGCTCCCTTTTCTCATTGCGCTGGGGAATAGAGAGACGTGTAAGAGACAGTGGAATTCGAATGCAAGTTTGAGTGTTGCTTTCTAGACAGTTTGTTTTGTTTTGTATGAGATCTAAAGCCTGAATTTAAACAGAACTTTTTTTTTTTCTCCCTCATTAACGGGAGAAATAAAGGGGAGGGCAGTGGTCCTGGAAAAGTTGGTATTGTGAAAGAGTGGTTGGTTTAAGGGGCATTGGGGCTCAATGCTAGATGCTCTAGGACAGAATTTTCCACAGATCTACCACTGAGGCAGGCTGCAGAGGAAAAGGGACTCTCCAGGGTCGTGCTAGTGTGGCAAATGAAAAGTTAAGCAGGTACCTAAAGGAAGTTTATCTTGCCCAGATGTTAGGGATTTTATAAAATGTCACTTGAAGAGAACAGATGTACAACTTGCAAATGGGGCCACGCCTGTCAATACAAGGGAGGCAAATGCTTAGAGAAAAATTCAGACATAAGTCATCAATGTGCTTTTCCAGATACCCATTATTTCCTTTAAATATTTACTTCTGGAAAGGGAAGAAACATCTTCAAGTGTTGCATCCTCCAGAAGTGACATCTCTTTCTCCTACCCAGAGCCTAGGTGCCTGGGGTAGAATGCAAATTTGTATCCCCTTCTTCCAGCCCCCTCCCTCACTACCAACCCCCACCTTCTCAATGAGGTTTCTGATCTCCATTTGGAAAAGCTGAAACCAATCAATTGCCTTTTTGAAGGGGTAGAGAGTGATAAGAAAAGCAAAGGAATGCCAGGCTTGACAGACTCTAAACCACCAAGATGCTTGGATGAGCTGAAAGATGAGTGAACGATTTCTCCCTGCTGGGGCCAGGACCCAGCATGCAGGGACTGCCTGCTGCCCATGCAGCAGACCTTTTACCAAGTTTGATTGAAAAGGACCTCTTTTCAAAAGATGATTTGTACAGATTGGAGGATTTTCTATTTCTCATACTAGAAAGTGTCCCTGCTTATAAACAAAACGAAAATTAGCAAGTTGCCTAGTGGTGGAAAAGAACTTATTTTTCCCCCTGCATTTAAGAAAATTATTCCTTGAGGTTATTGTGAATATTAACATATGACAGGGACCTGGATCTTTGCACATGTTCTAAAGTTTTTATTTTTGTTGTTGTTTCAAATACCTTTTAAATTGCATGTTAAATGAGTTGTGCTGTTGCTTTCCCTTTAATTGTACATCTCTGTTAAATTGACACTACACCTGGTTTATAGTTACTAGTTAGTCACCCATGCAACAACACTGCTTCAATTAAAACTTAAAAGTCAAGGAATTTTTTTCCCAGAACATTAAGTCCAATTTTAGTGTCAAAGTTTATCTCATTCCTCTTAGGGTTTCCAAAGGTGTGGTCAGAACTGAAATACACTCAAAATGGTCATGTTAGCTTTAAGGGTTGAATTTCTTTTTCTTTTCCTATGGCAAAAGACCAGATAGACATGCAGGTCTTTTCTCTGTGTAGTATTTAATCTAAATACCCATTCTTGGAGGAATTTAACCTTGATTTATTACCTTTCAGTACATATATTATCTGGCTATAAGTTCCAAAACATTTCTGGTGAAGGACCTCAGGCCCTGCCCCTTTGAGTCTGTTCAGCCTAGATGACTGCTGGATTGGACTACAGCACCTCAAGACTTAAAACTTTCCTTTGGAACTTCCAAACTTCTGTCTTCTAAACACAGTACTCGGCAAAACAGTTCATTTCCCACCCCACCCCCCTTATTGTTTCTGAAAGTAGCATCAATTAAAGAGTGGTTACTATCATTGAAAGAGAACTTGCAATAGAGGCCACCTCAGTACTGGAAGTTCAGCAATGGCAATGAGTTGCCAGAGAGATCTGGTTGAAGCACCCTGAAATTAGTGTTCTATTGAAGATCAGCATTATTTTTAAATGTTCTTATAAGCCTCATTTACACACTATGACAGAAAGAAATTTGTTAGCTTCTTTTTCAGATTGTCTCTCTTTCCTTTTTGCCATTGGTTTCTCTGAACCCCCCCCCCCCCCCATCAACACACAGCTTTTAAAACTTCTAACTTTTTAAGAGACCTGGGGCAGAGAATCTTTCTTCCTCTTCCTTCTCTTCAGGCCCCAACTGAGTGAAACTTGAAACACATCTCATAGATCAGCTTTCCTTCTCTGAAGTTAGGCACAATCCACGACCCAGATTTTCAAATAGCCCATGGTGGAGTCTGCAATATTTAATCCAGTCAGCTATTAAATGTCCTTTGGCTAAATCAAGAGTATAAGAATCTGGACTAGGGTAATGATACCAAAAGAAGTTTGGCAAGAAAAGAGGGGTTGTGCAGGGGCAGATGGCTCTGGGGATTCTTTGATTTGGAAAATCATGTTTTTAGAACTCCTGTCAGAATAGTAACAAAACAAAGAAATGCCAAAGAACAACTCTTTGTTTCAAGGTATGATCTTAATGAAATACTACTACCACACATACAGAAAACGATCTGTAATACTATTAATAACCGCTTCTGAGATTCCTCCTTTCCTTTACCCATTAGTGTCTAGGAGTCCCAGTAATGTGATTCCCTTTCCCCCTTTCCTGCTGCTTCTTTCCCTCCCCAATTAAGCCAAAATGGTTATTCTGATGAGTCCATCATAGAGCCAAGTTATCCCCATGTGTTTGACTGTGAGGCCCTTAAAGGCGGGTACCCACAGTTTGGGGGACAAGCTGTCCTGTTGGATACCTTCCTGGGACCCCAAATATGCTTATTTGGGGGTCCAACTGCCCCTGCCCAGGGTTTTTTGTTGTTGAGTTAAAACAACAGGGGGACTGTAATTCTAAAGCAAAAGGGGCTGTGTGTGTGTGTGTGTGTGTGTGTGGTGGGGGGGGGTGATGGGAACAAAGAGGCAGGGGTGGAGCTCTCTGGAGAAAAAAGCAACGGTATTTGGGGAGGGTTTTGGGATGGGGGACAGCCTTTCTAGCAGCAGGGATGAGACCTTTCAGCAGTCGCGTCTATCATCTGTAGCTCTGTAGAAGAAAGCACAAAAAAGAAAAAAAATCCTTCTCTGATCAAAAAGGTTCGTTCATAAATCACCCGTAAGAAATGGACTGTAAGGAATAAAAGACACGTGTCGAATAATCTCCGTTCCAGCGGAGTTCCTAGCGGGTCTCGCAGCAGGGAATGGGTGTGCCAGAGGTCTTCATTTCCCATCCCCCCCTTCTCTTCAACCCTTCATTCCCATCCCTCAACCCCCTAGCTTCCGCCACAACCGCCAAGCGGTATGGTCCCTACTCCAAATCTGATATTTTAATACAATCCGCTAACCGGATTGTCCAGGCAAATTGGAGGCAAAGGGGTGGGGGAAGCAAGGGGGAGTAGTTGAGGGTCTTTTAATTTCCAAAACGAAAAAGATGCTCTCGAGATAGACGGTATTTCCCCTCCTGGGTCCCCTCTAGAGTCCTGGTGGTTTTGCAGAGTCCACTCGTCCCTAGAGAATTGGGGGAAGTGCAAAGTGTTATGGTGTGAATGTAAGGCAGCCCGGAGAGTTCAGCGAGAGCTTGGAGTAGCCTGAGTGAGTGTTTTCACTTCCCAGAAAGTTTTCGGACAAACGGTGCTTTGCATTCTGGTTTGCCGCTTTCATGCAAATATATAGGGAGGGCTTGCAGTCCTCTCAACTAGGACCAAGTGGATTATCTTTCTCTGCCTCCCACCTCCCAAGCCTTGGACGCTCGCACCTGCTTATCCCTCTTGAAAAAACAAGCAAAAGCAAATGTCCAGCCCCACGTGCTAAATGTTCAGGCCAGCTGTTCGGAGGACCCCAGAAACAAATATTGGGCGAGTACTTATGCGCGGTGTTGGCTCCCTTCTGGAAAGCTGTTCGCCAAGATAAGATAAGAGTTTGTGAATGTGTGCGGGGGCTTGGAGGCGGCGGGGGTGGTGGTGGTTATGGATTTACAAAGACAAATGCCCCCTACCCCTTCTCTCTCCTCCAGATAAATGGGATTTTGCTTATAATAGGTGTTTATGGGTCCAAGAATTGCACTTTGATCTAGGATTTGGGGGGTGGAGTGTCTAAGAGGTCTCTAGACGCTTGTCTTATTTGAAGGCTTTTCAGTATGATTTATGACAAAAGGCTCATTTCTGACACTTCCAGATGCCACAACTCTTACCTTCCAGGAGGGGGTGAAGGAAACCAACTCGTAATAGCACCAGGATGGGAGCCCAAGCACCTACTGCGCCCCCTCTGCCAGTCACCCTAAATTGACAGTGTGCTCCAGCCTCCCGGAGCAACTGATAACCTTTCTCCGCCCTCCAGCTAAGGAGGAGGGAGGAACCTTCCTTTCCCAATGCTAAAGCTACAGAGGGAAACTTAAGTCACTTGCCGGCAAAATCAGTCTCTTCCAGTAATTCTGTTTTGTGCAATTAACCCACCTGCATCCACCCAGATGGCTTTGGTGCTAATTGGGTTTCACCCCTTAAATGAAGCTGGAAGGGGGATCTACCCTCCGCAGGGACCCCTGATGGTTTCACCCTCTGGCCTCTCAGTCTCTGGCCGCAGCAGTGAGGATCTCAATCCAGGTTTCCCCCCGGCGGAGGCCAGGGCAGAGCTCACAAGTTGCTGGAGCGGGGGTGGGGGGGGGTGGGGGGGGGTGGGGGAGTGGGGGGGGGTGTAGGAGGATAGGGGGCGGGGAGTAGGGGAGCCTTTCCGAAAGCTCCCCGCAGACTCAAGACAGTGAGAAGAGGCCAGGAAAAATAACCCTCCCGACTCAATTACTGCGAGCTCCACCGTGAAGCTGCAAAGCTGAAATGTGCGCCGCTGCAGGGGGCAGGTCAGACAGAGCAGGCTCTAGCGCGGCTTTAGGGGACCCATAGGACCCCTAGAACTGAGGTGATGCTGAAGGCATTTGTCAACCTCAAGTTAAAGGTGGACCTGACTTGCAGTGCCTCCAGCGGACACTTTTCCCAAGGGAGAGGACGGTTTCTAGTCATTTCTTAGAAATTGAACAGATTGGAAACTAGGGAAGAAGGGGAGCTTTTTTACTTCTTCTTCTTTTTTTTTTTTCTTTCTTTGCCAAGGTGAAGGCAAATTAAGGAAAGAACTAACCTCGTGGGTTTCAAGAGCAGCAGCGAGGAGGCTTGAGGCCCAGACAGTGATAGTAGATGTCTGCTTATCCCTGAGTAGTATTCCAGTTATTTGTTTAGAATCCCACAAGACTGGAAATACATAAAATTTAGGAACGTTGTCTGACCATTTCAGTCTTTTATGATGAGCTGTACACACACCCGTACAAGTCTTGTTCGTGTTAAGTAACTTCAGTGTCAGTGGTTTGCTTTTCCAATTTATTTCCTGGTGAAAAAGGAACGGATTAACTGGAGAGTTTCAGAAAAATTATTTTTCCAACTTAAAAGCTTTCTTTGTTCTTCATATCATAAGACAAGAAACTAGATCAAAGTTTATTGGTTTATGTAGAACTGATCTTGATTTGATAAGCTTAATCATATGACAGAAAGCATACTGATTACACCCTTCTTTCTCTCCAAGGACAAGGATAGCCTGAGAGGTTTTTTATTTATGATGATGATGTTGATGATTTTTTAACTTTACTGCATTTTTCTAGAGTTTTAATCATTACATCAAAAGGCTTAAGTCACCTCTTGTCTTTTTCTGTATGTATATATTCAAAAGCATAAAAATGTTAAATGAAAAACATTCCCAACTTCAAACCTATCAAATGTTTAACAGCTGAAGGATATTCATCTTTAAGAGGCAGGCCAAAATGTCAATAAAAAATTAATTATTTCTGAAACATATGGGAGCATTTACAGGACTCAGAATGTGATACTAAGTATTGATATTGAGAGGAAACCAAACAATATGCTTTCATATTTGCTGGTCAAGACCTTATACCATCCAAAAGTTCCACAAGCCACAGAACTTTTTATTCCTTCTGGAAGAGCTTCTAAAACTGCATGAATGACAGTTTAGTAGTCAAAAAGGGGTCACCTATATTTGGTGTATGGTGAAATGAATGTTGAACTATTTGGTGTTGGTTTCATGTAGAAAATTCTGGCACTGATGACATCAAATATTTTGGTAGGGATCCGGGGGGAGGTATATATTGATGTGACATTTTTCTTTTTTTAATAGCTAGCACAAGTTGTTTTCTGAAATGTTTTATTCAAACATTCTTTCCAAGTCATACTTTTGCCATGTTTTGAAATGACTCTTTCCTTGAGGTGGCACTGGCAGTATTTCTATAGTTGGTTATCACAAGACTATTTTGAGACTTGAAATAATCTCCAGAATTTAAGTAGGGTCTCTTATGCACCTACTTTTCCCACTTATAAACTGTAGATTCTTTTTCACTTATAACTTTTATTAGATATTTGATTTCTAAAAAAGAATGATCTTGGCCTCTAGCTCTTGAACTTCAGGTTTATATGTTCATTTGTTGTTCAGCTTTTGAGCCAATCCTCTGGTCAACCCTGGCTAACGGCTTGACTTATTGTCATTATTTACAGTTAAAAATGCATTTATGAGTTGTTTTCGGCATCTGATTATCTATTTTCCTGGTCAAGAGACTCCTACTATCAACATTAACTTGATGGTGACTTACCTAACTCCCTTGATAGGTACCAGTGATAGACTACCATTGATAAATTCTATATCATTTTCCAAATATTATGGTTTCTCAGCTTTGTAAGAATCAAAGCAAATAACCAGAATATCACTCAGGGTCAACCTTTCCACAAGGCAGACACTTACTGAAGTGTTCTGATCTTCACCATTCACACTACTGGTTATCAAATTTTCACCACAAAAATAGTTTCTGGGGCTTGGGTGATAACACAGTGGGTTAAGCACACATGGCACAAAGCACAGGGATGGGCATAGGGATACCACTTCGAGCCTCAGGCCCCCCACCTGCAAGAGGGCTGCTTCAGGAGCCGTGAAGCAGATCTGCAGATGTCTATCTTTCTCTTCCCCTCTCTGTCTTCCCCTCCTCTTCCCATTTCTCTTGTCCTATCCAACAACAACAACATCAGTAATAACAACAATAATAATAACCACAACCACGATTAAACAACAAGGGCAACAAAAAGGGAAAAAAAATAGCCTCCAGGAGCAGTGGATTCGTAGTGCAGGCACTGAGACCCAGCAATAACCCTGGAGGCAAATAAATAAATAAATAGAATTTCCATTTCTCTCAAGGTTTAGATTTATTTAATAAAGTCATTTAACTTACAACAAATGACTCTGAAATCCAAAGAGAAATGCTTAAGATATTTTCCCAAAGCTTACTGGGCCTAGTCCAGTGCTCTTTTTTCTACCTGAGATCATGGTTTTATTATGTTAAACAGGATTGCAAACTGGAGAATCAACTATATAGTACCATCCATTTTCTTCCACCTGAGCAACTATTTTTCAAGGCTCACCATTTTTCCTCTCCCTCCTAACAGCATTTATTTATTTATTTATCATTTTGGATAGAGACAGAAATTGAGACAGAGATGAGAGAGAGAGAGAGAGAGAGAGAGAGAGAGAGAGAGAGGCAGAGACACTTGCAGCACTGGTTCACTGCTCACGAAGTTTCCTCCCTGAAGGTGAGGACCAGTGACTTGAACCTAGGTCCTTTTGCACTGTAGCATGTGAACTCAACCAGATGTCCCATCACACAGTTCCCATTTTTTCTTTTTTAGTATAAAGTATTAGATAAACAGAGCATATAACAAAACTATGATTGTCTCTAAATATATAAGGCTGTACTCTACTCTGTTCATAGACAAAAACATCTGGAAATGAGGCAGGTTGGTATTCCACTTACATGGTATTCTTTGAAATAATTATTTTATTTAGAGGATTTGAGGGGATAAGGAGAAGGAGAGGACATGGTGCGAAACTCAAGGACCCGAGTAAGGATCTTGGTTTGAGCCCCCGGCTCCCCACCTGCAGTCGTTTCACAAGTGGTGAAGCAGGTCTTCAGGTGTATATCTTTCTCTCCCCCTCTCTGTCTTCCTCTCTTCTCTCCATTTCTCTCTGTCCTATCTGGCAACAACGATATCAGTAACAACAATAATAACCACAACAATGATAAAAACAACAAGGGCAACAAAAAGGAAAATAAATAAATAAATAAATAAATAAATAAATAAATAAATAAAATATTTTTAAAAGGAGGAGAGGAAGAAGGAAGAGGGTGGGAGCTGAAAAAGGAGGAGGAGGAGAAAAAGAAGAAAGAGGGTGGGAGGAAAGAAGGAGGAGGAGGAGAAGGGAGAAAAGCACTGCTATATCCAGTGTCAGGAATTGCATTCATAACTTCATGTTTATGAGTCCAGAGTTCTTCCACTGTGCCATCTCCCCAGGCCAACTTAGAAGTTATATTTTTGGGGGGTCGGGGTAGTGCAGTGGGTTAAGCGTACACGGTGCAAAGTGCAAGGACCAGCATAAGGATCCGGGTTCAAGTCCCCAGCTCTCCACCTGCAGGGAGGTCGTTTCGTAAGTGGTGAAGCAGGTCTGCAGGTGTCTATCTTTCTCTCCCCCTCTCTGTCTTCCCCTCCTCTCTCCATTTCTCTCTGTCCTATTGGGCAACAACATCAATAACAACAATAATAATAACCACAACAATGATAAAACAAGGGCAACAAAAAGGAAAATAAATAGATAAATAAAATATATTTTTAAAAAGAAGTTTTATTTTTTTGTTTATTAAGAATAAAAATGAGCATGATTTTATTTACATGGAGAATTTTAATAATAGTATCATGAAAACATGTGTCTTTTTAAATATTTGTCTTATTGGGTAGGACAGAGAAAAATTGAGAGGCCATGGGAGACAAAGAAGGAGAGAAAAAGAGAGATGCCTGCAGCATTGTTTCACCACTCATGGAGTATCCCCCCTGCTGGTGGGGGCTGGGGACTTTAACCCGGGTCCTTCTGGGCAGTGCATGTTTGCTCTCAACCAGATACTCCATCACCTGGCCCCATGATCTATGTGTCCTCAGAGAATTTTTTTCCTTTTTTTAATTGATGTAATTATTGTTTTTATTGATGTCATCATTGTTGGATAGGACAGAGAGAAATGGAGAGAGGAGGGAAAGACAGAGAGGGGGAGAGAAAGATAGACACCTGCAGACCTGCTTCACCACCTGTGAAGAGACTGCCCTGCAGGTGGGAGCTGGGGGCTCAAACCGGGATTCTTCCGCTGGTCCTTGCGCTTTGTGCCACCTGTGCTTATCCCACTGTGCTACCGCCTGGCTCCCAGATATATATATATTTACTTTTTATTTGATTTTTACAATTTCTGATACAGCCTTAATTGTGGAAAAATTCCCAGAGGGTTTTTCTTTTCCTTTTTTTCTTTTTTCTTTTGCCTTTCATAAGGATAATTACCACTAAGAATACTCTTGTGAATTCAAGACTGATGGAAAAAATGAAGATAATTTAACTAGCATGTGCAGAAACTGTTTGTTTGTCGGGCAGAAAAATACAGGAGTGCAGCTTGCCCCACAGAGTGGTTATGGAATGAGGCTGAACCAAAGGAGAGTGATCATGAGTGAGGTTTTCTACTTTTGTGCAAATGATCCCAGAAGTCTTTTCAATCTACAATCTGTAATACTCTTCTAATGTCTAACATGTTTTCCTAGTAGGTTTTGTCTTTGTGAGTTATTCATAAAAAGAATAACTTGAAATCAGGTTCTGTTCAGAAAAATAGTATATAGGCAAACCATATGTGAGTCTAAGTGTAGGACTACAGGTAACTCTCATTCATTGCTGCAAGCCACTTAGTTATCGAATTGTACAGACAGAGCTAAATATCATGTAGAACTGCAGAAGCAGTTTCAAAATGTTCCCTCTTCTTCAGCTACTTTTCCCCCAAGTGATGGGCTCTGTGGGTGGGCCCTCTAATACTGCCTTCATGATTATTCAGCCAGTAATCATTTCTTGAGGGTCTAAGGTCGAAAGGCTATGTAAAAGTGTCTATGTCATGTTCATCATAATGAATAAAATATCCTCTAGTCAAACAGAGTTGCTTTTACATATATATATACATATGTATGTATATATACATATATATATTTCCTGTATGTGTAAAGGAGGCCCTTACAGTGATTATTTTACCTCAGGGGTTTTTGTTGTTGTTGTTGTCTGGTGTGTGTGTGTGTGTGTGTGTGTGTGTGTGTGTGTGTGTGTTTGATATTCAGAACAGTAAAGAAGATTAGGGTCCCCTACCATGGAGGAGTAGGAGTTGAGAGTCAAAAACAAAGCAAAGAGGGTGTCCGGTGGTAGTGTAGCGGGTTAAGCTTAAGTGGCACAAAGTGCAAGGACTGCCCTAAGGGTCCCAGTTCAAGCCCTTGGTTCCCCAAGCGGTGAAGCAGGTCTGCAGGTGTCTATCTTTCTCTCCCCCTCCCTGTCTTCTTCTCCTCTCTCCATTTCTCTCTGTCCTATCCAACAATGATGACATCAATAACAACAGCAATAATAATTATAACAACAATAAAACAACAAAGGTAACAAAAGGGAAAAAAAAGTTAATAAGTCTATTTTGGGTATATTCCAAGAGGCCCATGATTTCACTAATTTGGTCTTAACACAACAGCTAACATGCAGGTGGACCAAAGGTATTATCTAGGGAGATGGTGTCAGAGTTGGAAATAGTACTAGAAAACTGGATCAGGGAAGAGAGTATCTCCCAAATCTGGGAAAAATATATAACAATAATAAGTACAACAATAAAAAACAACAAGGGCAACAAAAAAGGGGAATAAATAAATAAATATAAAAAAGCGGCTTCTCTAGATTTATAATTCTTAGTGTGTAGACTTTAGAAAAGAGGACAGGAAACCTGATAACAGTTTAATTTTTGCCTTTGCTACATTACTTATTTTTATTACAGATTTATCCATTTTTAGTAACATCCTATATATTAAAATTGGAGTTTGAAATTTCTGCAGATAGGTGCTTATCCATTAACTTTCTTAGCACCTGTCATGTGGCACTTTTGTTAATATGAACTGTCATCAATTATGCAAATAGGATAATGGAAACACAGAGATTCAGAATTTATATCTAAAAAATTAAAAAATACAGGGTGACAGTTCCATACTATTGTAGTGATGGAGTTTATATGCTTATTTCTTAGGCTTACATTTAAAATGTTAGTTCAGAAGAACACAATATAATATATTTACTATAATATTAAGATTCAGAAATTTCTTTCCATTTAATCACTAACAAGTGATTTAATGTTGATTTACAAAATTATGAGATAACAGGGGTATAATTCTACAGTGTTCCCACCACCAAAGTTCTGTGTCCCCAGTTTCCTCCATTGGAAACTACAGTAGTTCTTGTAAGGTCACAGATATATTTTGACTAATATATATATATATATATATATATATATATATATATATATATGATAGTCAATCTTTGTATCTTATATTAAATGATATTAAATAACAATTTCATAATATTAAATATTACATAATTTAAAATATATTATATATGCCCATTTTTATGGTTTTGCCTTCTCTTCCTTTCTATTACTACTTTCTACTACTACTTCCTAATGTCTCCTCTCTCTCCCTCTCTCTTGAATTGGGTTTCAGAGCACTCTAGTCCTTTTGCCCTAACATTTCTCCCCCTCTGTGAGTATGGACCAGAATTCTTTAGAGGTGTGTGTGTGTGTGTGTGTGTGTGTGTGTGTGTGTGTGTGTGTGTGTGCGCAAAAGGTGGGAGTTCTAGCTTCTGTAATTGCTTCTCCACTGGACATGGGTACTGGCAGATCGATCCATACTCCAAACCTGTTTCTGTCTTTCCCTAGTGGGTAGTGTTCTGGAGAGGTGAGGTTTCAGGGCACATTGGCAAGATCAGCTACCAAGGGAAGTCAGGATGGAATCATAGTAGCATTTGAAACTTGAAACTTGGTGGCTGAAAATTAGTAAGATATAAAGCAGGGAAAGATGCTTAATAATCAGCAAACAAAAAGTGGGCATATAATAGCTAAGAATAGGGATGTTAGGATGGAAAGAAGCTAGGAATTCTATTTTAGGTTTGTTCCTAGGGGCTCATGATTTTTAGTAATTTTGGCTTGAGTTTGATAGCTATCATGGAGGTGGAACAAAAATATTGCCTGGGAAGATGGTGCAGACATTTATTTTAATGCCTTTCTAATATATATATCCCATAAATGCCATTTGCCTACTTGATTTCTATGTATGAATAAGTAAAGGAGTTTAAAAAATATTTATTTTATTAGATAGAAACAGAGAGAAATTGAGAGGAGAGAGAGAGACTAAGGGAGAGATGTAACATGGAGCCAGGTAGTGGCGCACCTGGTTAAGCACACACATTACTGTGAAAAAGGACCCAGGTTCAAGCCCTTAGTCCCCACCAGCAGAAGGAAAGCTTCACAAGTGGTGAAGCTTTCGCTGTAGGTATCTTACTCTCTCTTTCTTCTCTACCCCTCCCCTCTCATTGTTTCTCTGTCTTTATTCAATAATAAAAATGAAAAAAATGATAAAAAAGAAAAAAGAGAGATGTAGTACTGCTTCACCACTCATGAAGCTTTTCTTCCTGCAGGTGGGGACTGGTGATTTGGACTCCCATTTTTTGAGTACACATGTACTCAATAGGGTGTGCCAGCGCCAAGCCCCTAAATTCTCATTTTTATGAGTTGATGGCTTGCCTGTCAAAGCAAGACTGATTTCATGCTCCTCACTCCATGGGTTGCATGCCTTTGTTCAGTAGGCATGCCCTCATGGCATATTGTAGCTTTAACACTACCCAATGTTTATTATCAGTGCATTTTCATGCCAGGGAAATTGATTCCACGTGATTTCTGTGAAATCCCTAAATACAGACTCTCCATATGTGCTTCAGAACCAAATTCGGGCAACCTTTACACAAGAATCCCTTCTCCTGATCCATCCAAATTAGTGTCTGTTTTCTTATATTTCAAGTGATAACCATTCTGCATTGTTCTGACACCTCCTAATACAGCATAATCACTGATAACTAAACCATGAATGTCAATCAGTAACTTGCAAAAAACTGAAACTTCAAGCTACTTCTTTACTGCATATTTTGGCATACACATTATGCCAAACCCAAGAGTGGTGGTTTGGAAACTGAAATATAATTGATTGTGAACTGAAAAGATGCATTCTAGAAAGATTTTAAATTTGGTGTGATTAGTATGAATGGATAAAGCTGCTTCTCTACCCCTATCTTTCTCCTTCCACATTCCAGGGAGATGGTGAATTTGTGTAATTTAAGGCAGGTGGTCTACATAGTAAGCTGACCACAGAGGATAAGAGAGTGTGTATTTGATACCTTGACTGCTGCTCTTTAATAGACTTTAAATATACTATACTATCATTTGGCGTTTGGCTATTACATTTATTTTCACTTTCTTTCAAACGCTTCTCTCTTTCATTTTGTCATTTTTAACACATTGAAATGTAACCCAGGTCCAATGGCACCGAATAGAGGATTTATCTACATTGTCATCAAACTAAAGGCAAACAAAATATCAAAAGAGAGCAGAGGGCACCATTACATTTGGCTCTTGAAATCTGACAGAAAGTGCATACATTTTTCTTTGCCTAGGTAATAACAATATTTTTATATAGTCTTTCATCTGAGAAACTTAAAGACCTTCAAGATATTGTGTGGGTCTGGCATTCTTCAGTCGGCTGCCCTTTGTCTCTTTGTATAAAGGAATATTCCTGTTGGATGTAGCTTGCTCAAAGGGTATGCACAGTCAGAGGTCCAAGGGCATTGAGTGTTTCTTGAATGGGATCAAACCAATGACTGGTCTTGACATTCTCAAAACAACCCTGCAAGGTGTTGTGTGGCAAAGGTGATAATTTAATTTGAGGGTGGATCTGTTGTGACAGAGTAGATTAAGTGACTCACCTGAGGTTACACATGGCAGTTGTTGTTACTGCTGAAAACAAAAATAGCATCTACCAGACAATCAGTATGACTCTGTTCCTTTGACATCTTACCTGCTTTTCCCTTTAGAATAGAAGTATATAAGAAATGGAACCCCTTGTGCCAATAAGAAAAAAACTCCAATGCATGTGAGAATAGAGAAACAATTTGTGAAATGTTGAAGAAAAAGAAATATGTGGACCTTACTTCTCATAAGAAACCAAGAACTTTTATTCAAATTAGTGAATCTAACATATATAAAAAAGACTATCCCCTACAGGTAGAAAATGCAAGTAAATGTGATATTTCAGTTCTGCTTCTCATAACCAAGAGAGTTTGTGGTAATATATTCAGGGAATATAAATATGTTATATGTACTTTACATATGTATTTATATGTTATATGCACATATAGACACTTTAGCAAAATTATTTCCACAATAATTTTAATTTAATCATTATTTGTGTCTATTTTTTCTCACTTTTTTGCTTTATTATCTTCAAATAGTGATTTCCTTCAATATCATAGTTATTAGTTTAAATAGTCCTGAAGTCGGGCTATTCATTCTTGGAACCACTGCATGATTTACTGTTACTTTGATATTTGGCAATACTGAATTTGTTATTTCATTTAACAATCATTTAAAATATGGATGAGACATAACATCATATTTTGTTTTTAATCCCATTATCATGTTTAGGGCACAGATCCTAATGCTTTTAATGTAAAACAAACTTTATTCCAGTAAGAAGAGCTAGTAGAAGGGACACACACACACAGACATAGACCACATACACGCACACACTTTAATTTCATTTTTTTGCCATCAGGAATTCACTTGGACTTTGTACAACTCCACTTATTCCGGATAGACTCTTTTTTTTTTTCTTTCCTAATTTCAACAGTTTTACAGATACCAGGTGAAAGAAGAAATATACCACAGCAGTACTTCATAATTCATAAAGCTCCCCCTCTTTGTGATACTCCCATGTGGTGACTAGGGACTTGAACCTGAGTCCTTGTGCATGATAAAGTGTGTGCTCTATCAGTGAGCTATCTCTTAATCCCACGTAAATGTGTATGGATGTAGAGAAAACACTGTAATAAAGGATACTATTGTTTTCATTAAGGAATAGTTATACATTTGAAGCAAAAACAATTTACTAAAGAACAGTTTTGATTTGTTAATCTTATATTTATTTTGAGTTTTTAAAGTAGAGCTCATTTTCATAATAAAGTATTATTATGTAAAATTAAAAATTATTCTACAATAGTGTCATACATCCTAAGGCTTTATTAGTCTATCTTACTGTTAGTTATATGAAGAGGATTATAAAAGGATCCTGCATTTGATTCATTTTTTCGTTCTAAACTTAGAAATACTTAGATTTAAAACATGTAATTTAGAAAGTTTAGAAAATGCTGTTCCATATATAGCATTTTTTTTACCATATCAAAAGCAGAAATCTCAGTGTGATGCGACCATTTTCTTTATCTGTATATGCCATCAAGATTCTCAGCTTAGTTTTGATCTGCTCCATAAGAAATATGCATAAACAAGCAAGAGTAATAAAGAAATAAGTGGAACACTTGAATATCTTGCTTTGCTGGAGTTTGAGAGTTAAAAAAATGTAGTTTTTTTCATCTTTGATCTTTCACTTACACAAAACCTCTATTACTTTGTACTCATTCTATGGATGAGATCAAATTTGAGCAAGAGGATGAAGGTCTAGCAACTTGAAACACTGAAAGATACTTAGAAAAATATCCTGCTTTACTCAGTAATTTAACATGGCCTCTGCTCCTCTTCTTATATAGTCAAAACCTTTAATACTATCATATCCATTGGCCTATATGAGGCTGTGGGAATATCTTACCCTAAATGAAAATTCTATTTTTAATGTGTAGTTGGGTTAGTTCATAGTATAAATGAAGACAAGTATAGTCTAATCTCTCTCACCTAATACTGTGTTATTTTTCAATTAGCTGAATTTATTCTGACACCAGTTTCTTCAAATTTAGATTATACCATTGCATTATTATCCTGCCATTCTATGATCTAATATCTCTGATGATATTTAAATAAAATATACTTTTTAGTTACCACTGTAACTTGTCAGGAAATTTTGTTTGATACCAAATTTAAAATCTACAAGATTAAGTGTTTCTGGCTTTTAAAATAATAACTTAAAATTTTCATGTGAAGAATTACCTCTTTCTTAGAGTAATTGAAATTACTCTATTAAAAAAAAAAGACTAGAGACCTGAGACAAGCACAAAAGCAGTGGTAACTCAACATCTCATTGCTTTTAAAAACTCATTTGCTAATAGTTATACTCCGTTATTTACTTGTTAAAATAATTTGTTGTTAATCCCTTATACTGAAAATTGAGTCTGTCTTAAATAATTTTTAAGATATCTTCGCTAGTCAACATCAATCTTATTTAACAGCTCATGCTATATGCCTGTGTTTATATAACAATTAGATGGATAGTACTGATAATGAAAATGAAGAATGTAAATAACTACAAGATTTAAAAAATATTAGTTCACGATTCTTCATCAAAATTTCCTTTTTCACATATAACATCAAAGTAAGATTTTAAAACTTGAAACTTTTCTTAAGATTCATGCTTTGAAGCATTTCTGTTTCTTGTTTTGTTTTGTGGTCACTAACCACAGAGAAATTTGTCTTTTTTACATACGCTGGAAATAATTTACTGCTTTTAGAAATATTAAACCACAAAAAAACCCAATGTTAAAGAAACATTATGGGTCTGCTGAAGCCCTCAAAAAGCCAGGAAATTGAGAGTTAATGCAGAAGCTCTGATCTGGCACTATGTCCTAGGGACTTTAGGACTTCTGAAGATTGACAGGTAGTAAGTAACCCAACCCACATGTAAAAAAGACTTTTTAAAAAGACAGTATTGGCAGGATGATGTGGTAGAGGGCATACATGATTTGTATAATTTATCTGAGACACTAATACATTTACTTAATAGTAAATAAGACCCTTCATAAACACCAATTCCTGTCTAACCTTAATATATAGACAAAAGCCACACATTCAAAAGACTATATAAAATGGCAGTATAGATTGTGAGCTGTAGTAAAGATGCATTTAATAGTATGAACTTGAAAAAAATAATATTCACAAATGAGTTTTTAAAAGTAACATTCACTTGCACATCTTTGCAGATGGTGAATAGGAGAAGCAATACTGGCACAATTTTTTATTTCAGTGAGCTCACTTAAAAGAGATTCAGACTGTATGTCTCAGGAACTATAGTTTGTATACTTAACATAAAGAAAAAAAATTACTTGCTGCAATGGGTATATTTGGTATTTTTTAAAAAACATTATCTTGTGTTTAATTATATATAAACTGAAATTTACAAATCATATAAAAACTAAAAGAGCAAACATATACTGATGATAAGATTGAATTTGGTTTGTTATTAAATGTGTTTCAATTACTTAGCATTTTTACTCAAGAAACTATGCTTACCTTTTTTTTTACTTAATACTTATTGTAGAAGATATTTTGAATTTAATAATAACTATGTTATATATTTATGTAAATAATTTATTAAATAGATAATTTAATTTACTATCACAATTAATTTACATTAGAACAAAATATCTCACTGGATTGAGTACAATGCTTATTTTTTAATTACAAATATTGAAAGCCAGACAATATTTAAATTAATATCTATACATTTGATGCTATTATTGAAAAGTTCATTGACATATGACAATATTGTGTACATTAAAAAGTATTTCTGTTGATTTGGGGTTTTAATCTAAAAAATTAGGCAGTAACTAGTCATTGTTTCATTTAAGTCTAACTTGTCTTATTTGTTAATGAAAAAGAAAGGTGATAAAAATATATTGATTATTTACAATAAGTAATATAGAATCAGAAAGATAAAATTATTTTATAAGAACTAGAAATTATAGACTACTTCCAATTTTAATTAAGAAACATAATTTTGTAGTTTTTTATATTTTATTTTGGAGTATTATCTACATTAGAAAGAAATTGAGTGTAAGAATGAGGTGTGGATGACATATTTTAAGGATAATTCTCAATATAAATTATTTTATTGAAAAATTGCATTTATATTAGTACTTTCAGAAAGCACTGCTAGACATTTAGTGAGGATTTAACAACTTATAAAGCTAGCAATTAAATTATTTTTGCACCTTGGAAATGATGAGTTATTGCATTTTAAAAATACTTTATCTTTAATGAAAGCATATATATTAGTTTTAAATATAAAAATCTTGTTTCCTGTGCTTGAACGTAGACATGTATTTCCAGATTCAATAACATAATTATAATTTTCGTATTATGTGATTCAAATCACAGATTTAATTGGGTTGCTGTGCATATATGCAAATTGATATTATGCAACCTACATTTGAACAATAATATACCTCAAACATGAAAAACTGTTACCTCAAAGAAGAATGAGTACATGATCAAAATTGTCATAACTAAATCCTAAAAACTTAACATTATAAGCCTGAAAATTACAGCTTAAAAAATAAGGGGCATTTTCCTTTCTATTCTTGGTTTAAAGGAAGACATTTGACACATTTACATGGTAAACTTAGTCAACGTTTGGAAATGCTTTGTAGTGGCCAAAAGCTATGCATTTCCTTCTGTTGACCTGATTGTTTTTTCAATAAATTTAATTAATAGAAGATGTATCAAACAGGATTATCGCAGATGTGCACATACTGCAGTGCTAATTGCACTTATTTTTACAATCCTGTCTTGCACATGCTTTAATTTATATTTGCCTGAGTTAGCTTTTTAGTGAATTAGCGGCACTCTGCCACATACTGAATAGTAATGTGCTTGCATCACTCGATTATCTCAGATGCATTATTGTCTAGAATACATGCTCCTAATTTCCTTACCACCCACACCCATCTTTTTTCTCTGTTTAGAAGCCTGATTTGTGTTAAGAAGGGACCACCAAGCTATTAACTCTAGGATATAACTAGCATTGTTCATAGAGAATGGGACTTATGATCATATCACATTTTAACTCTTCCACTAGCATTATCCTTGTTTCCCCAATGCTTTCAAGAGGCTATAACTCCAAATGCTTCGCATGGAAATGATAAACTGCCTGTTGTGCCTTTCTTTGAAGGAGTTCTCCTGCAGAGTATCATATTTAAATAAATTGCCATTGAGTTTAGCAAGCCGTACAATCATGCCCATTGAGGTGGAGTCTTTTGATCAAATTTTGTAATGCAATCAAGGATCACATGAGGATTCCTGAGCAGACCAGTCTTACAGTGTACTAAATAGGCGACAGGAGGAAGAAAATGTTAGTTGCTTTGAGTCCCACTGACATAACAAAGCACACCTGTGTCCCAGATACTATAGACCCTAAGGCAGTGGTTACATACATAACCAAAGGGACTCTTTCCTCTTGATTGATCAGTGATTTCAATCAAATAAATGGATTAAAAATAAATTGCTTATATATTTGAATTATAAAAGGTCAGACATAAGTGCACATAAATTCAGCACTTATATATTTTATGTAATGGAATGTATTAGAAATAAGCTGAGTTCTAGTTCCATCTATTTCTTGATTTAAGCAGTTGATATCTCTACCACTGGTCTACCCCTTCTCAGCATCTTTTCAGGAGTCAGCTAGACAGGGAAACTAACTGCTCACTGAAACTATTGCCTAAAGGATTAGATGACAGAATAGTTACAGAGAAATTTACAAGTAGAAAGCACTATTCTGATAACTGTATGGATATGTGTGGCACAGATGGTATATGAAGTACTCTCTTCTTGTGACCTCTTTTTATTGTCTCTAGGGTTATCGTTGAGGATCTGTGCCTGCACTACAAATCCACTGCTTGTGGAGGACATTTTC
This sequence comes from Erinaceus europaeus, assembly GCF_950295315.1. Taxonomy (NCBI): domain Eukaryota; kingdom Metazoa; phylum Chordata; class Mammalia; order Eulipotyphla; family Erinaceidae; genus Erinaceus; species Erinaceus europaeus. The sequence goes on from NC_080169.1 coordinate 33,364,938, forward strand.
CATTTTATTGGCTAGGACAAAGAGAAACTCAGTGGGGTAGGGTAGATGGAGAGAGAAAGAGAAAGATAGATACCTGCAAATCTGCTTCACCTTTTGTGAAGCGACCCCTCTGCAGGTAGGGACCTGGGGGCTCCAATCAGGACTCTTGTGCTTGGTATTATGTGCGCTTAACCTAGTGCGACCCTCTTCTCCAGAACTCTTTACAAATCTTTTTACAGTATTAGTCTTTCTGACCAAAATGAATCAAGGTTCTTTCATCTCCCCCAAATACAGAGTTACTAATGGAGAATATCTAAATAAAAGATTGAGTAAACTTGAGGCCACTGTTGAACTTCAGTCGATGGATTTTAAAAAATGCCGGCAGATGTGGAAGTGGGAGCTTGGAAGGAATTTCCTGCTCTTCTGGTCTAGTCTTCTAACTCTGTTAAACTTTGAGATATTAATGCGAAAAAATAGTGACTATCATATGAAATAATTTTGTGCTGACAGGTGGTTTTTAATAAACGGTTACTATCCCTGTCCCCACTCCCTTTTGAACTTTATGGAGAGAGGGGGGAAAACAGAGAGGAAAATGAAAAATTAAAGGAATAATTAATAAATATGATCCTTTTTAATTTTCCACAAAAATTAGTTTTCTAGATCAAAGTTACTTTTCTTCCGAAGAATGTGATTTTTGCATTGCTCTGAGATAACAAAAATAAAAATAGAGATGCCTTTTTTCCCAGAATGGTTTAACTCAAAATAGATTATTGTATAGTAGAAATAATATTCTTCATTTACAAACAAGCAATGTAGAGGCCTAGGCCCAGTCTGCCAAAAAGGGGAGGGGGAGAAGTGGAGAGTGGGGGAGGGTTGTAGTAAAAAAGCATATTTTTGGTTCTGGAGGGTAAATACTGACGTTCTTTCATAAATGTTAAACAATGTTTATGATTTTACATTCATAATATGAATTTAAATGAAATAGCCTGAAAAACTAAATGACCAAGATGGCAAGTGAGTTAAATTGCTATCTATTTTGGAATCTGTATTAGTTAGCAAAGGCTGCCTTAATAAAGGACCACAGGCTGGGTTTAAATACACATTGTTCTCTCACAACTTTGGAGACTAGAAATACAAGATAATAGGTGTGGCAGGGTTGATTTTTTTCTGATGACTCCCTTCTTGATGTGTCTTCTCCCTTTGTCTTTACATGGTCTCTTTTCTATGTCTTTATTCTCTCCCCCTCCACCCCCCTATTGCCACCAGGGTTATCACTTGGGCTCAGTCCCTGAACTAAGAATCCACTGCTCCCAGTAGCCATTGCCCCCCCCCCCCCGCCTTTTTTTTTCTGTTTTATTTGATAGGACAGAGAGAAATTGGGGGAGGGGGGCTAAAGAGGAGGAGAGAGAGACGGAGAGAAAGACAGAGGCCTGCAAGCCTGTTTTACCACTCATGAAGCATCTCGCCTCCCCCAGAGGTGGTGAGTGGGCAGGAAGGAACATAGTAATGTATAGTAATGTGCATAGTAATGTATGCACCACTGCCTAGCCCCCATCTTTGTCTTCTTACAAGGTCACTAAAAGCCACTTTAATAACTTTATTTTATCTTATCTCTTGAAATAAACGTATCTCCAAATACTATTAGATTCCAAGATATTTGTTTTATTTTGTTTATTTATTTATTTTATTTATAAAAAGGAAACATTGACAAAACCATAAGATAAGAGGGGTACAACTCCATACAATTCCCACCACCAGAACTCCGTATCCCATTCACTCCCCTGATAGCTTCCCTATCCTTAACCCTCTGGGAGTATGGACCCAAGGTCATTGTGGGATACAGAAGGTGGAAGGTCTGGCTTTTGTAATTGCTTCCCTGCTGAACATGGGCGTTGACAGGTGGATCCATACTCCCAGCCTGCCTCTCTCTTTCCCTAGTAGGGTGGGTCTCTGGGGAAGCGGAGCTCCCGGACACATTGGTGGGGTTGTCTGTCCAGGGAAGTCTGGTTGACATCATGCTAGCATCTGGAACCTGGTGGCTGAAAAGAGAGTTAACATATAAAGCCAAACAAATTGTTGGCCAATCCTGAACCTAAAGGCTGGAGCAGTGCAGATGAAGAGTTGGGGGGTCTCCATTTTGTATCACATCAAATTGATAGAGTTTACAGTCAACAATATCTATATACCTTTTCCATATTTGGGAGCTACTCTCTTCCCTGATACAGCTTTCTGGTCCTTTATGCAGCCATGATATCATCTCCCCAGACAATAACTTGGATCCACCAGCATTTCAGATTTCAGGCACAGAGGAAAAAAAAAACTAGATTCTGAGATATTTGAAGTTAAGATTTCAACATATAGGGCTATCTAAATACTCTCTTAGATAGTTTTGTCATGTATACCACCCAAGTTTGAACCTGGTCCTCAAGGCATTGAAGGAAGGGCTGTTGCTGTGGTCTCTTTCTCCCTTCCTTCCTCCATCTCTATCTCTATCTGAAAATAAGATTTCAACACAAGGATTTTGGAAGAATATAATTCAACCTGTAAATGAGCCTCCTCCTGTTTTGTTTGCCTGAAAAGTAATAAAAATCTCTGAGAAATTTCATCTCTCAATTTCTGACATTGTCATTTATAACCCTGCCTAATATTTCCTCCATGGCCTTTGTTCCTTGCTTCTTTAACTTCTTGGTTGTGCTCCTTGTATCTACAAATATGACACAATTTTTGTGGGGATAAAACCTTTTTTGGTTACCTTTGTCTGTCACTGAAGTACTAAGCAAACAAGACCCTGTTTTGCTTCTGAGGTTAGATGAGATTTGATATGTTCAGAGTGGTATGGCCTTAGATAAAACTTTAATTATTTGTTGGGAGGAATCAGGTAAGGGAGGAGAGAGAGAGAGAGAGAGAGAGAGAGAGAGAGAGAATTAGAGAAAAAATAAGAGAGGAGGGAACCAGAACATCGCGTTGGCATGTGAATGCCTTGGTCATTTTTATAATCCTAATGTTAACTACAGAGCAATAAACAAATATTTGTGAAGTATCAAGGTTGTTAGACATTAGGAACTAGAAATATGGTACTTAGTAATTTGGATTTCCAAGTTATTCTCAATTACATCCTGTGCTTTAATAATGCAAAAGCAATAAAAATTATGTGTGGACCTAGTAAGCCCAAAGGTATTTCTGCTAAAGCACCTCACTTTTTCTTTTTTATATTTATTTTCCCTTTTGTTGCCCTTGCTGTTTTTTATTGTTGTTGTAGTTATTATTGTTGTTATTGATGTCATTGTTGATAGACAGGACAGAGAGAAATGGAGAGAGGAGGGGAAGACAGAGAGGGGAAGAGAAAGATAGACACCTGTAGACCTGCTGTCACCTGTGAAGCAACTCCCCTGCAGGTGGGGAGCCAGGGACTCCAACCCAGATCCTTACCAGGTCCTTGCTCTTCCAGCCACGTGTGCTTAACTCTCTGCGCTACCGCCGGACTCCTTCCCTCTCACTTTTTCTTATTGCCTTTTTAAATTTTTTTGTTAGTGATTTAATAATGGTTTACAAGATTGTAAGATTACAGAGTATAGTACCACACTATACCCAACACCAAAATTTCTGCCTTCCTCTACCACCCCTACCCCCTCAGGAGCACCTTCATAGTTTTCAGGGTCTGAGAGACAGTTTGGTTACTTTTTTTCCCCAAGTTATTGTGCTGTACTTGTCTATATTACACACAGTCCCAAAACTGGGAGATATTGCTGAAGCAGTCCTTGATGAAGAGTTCAAAAGCTCTATAAAAAAGTTAGTTTCAATCAAGTAAAGGAGCATTTTGATTAGTAAACATGTCAGTGAATCAATCAGTAGTTTATCAGATAAGTTATTGGTAGGTTTTTTAAATATAATTTATATATTTTTAAATATTTATTCCCTTTTGTTCCCTCGTTTTTATTGTTGCAGTTATTATTGTTGTCATTGTTGGATAGGACAGAGAGAAATGGAGAGAGGAGGGGAAGACAGGCAAGGGGAGAGAAAGATAGGTACCTGGAGTCCTGCTTCACCGCTTGTGAAGCGACTCCCCTGCAGGTGGGGAGCAGGCGGCTTGAACCAGTCCTTGCGCTTAGTGCCACCTGAGCTTAACCTGCTGCGCTACCGCCCGACTCCCTATTTGTAGGTTTATATGTGTGTGTATGTGTGAGAGTGTGTGTGAGAGAGAGGGAGAGAGAGAGAGAGAATATATATACATATATTTTCCAATTTTAGAAATAAAATAATAAACGTTAGAGTAACTTAGGACCTCATAGCCATTAACACAAAGAGCCAGAATTTCAATTTAAGTTTATAAGGCTCAAAAATTTCCTAATCTCATCCTTAATCAACCTCGTTTTTAGACACTATAGCTACTGTAATGGAGTTGAGGACAGGTATCTAAATATGACCTGATGATATTCTAAAATGTTCTGATTTTTAAGTAGTTAAAGAATTGGGCGTTTTTGTTTGTTTGTTTGTTTGTTTGTTTTCTAGTAAGGTCAAACATAATATTGACTTCTTGTAAAAAAAAAAGCATGTTTAATTAAATGTGAGTTTTATTGTCTGTGCTTCTCTACCCCAAAGATTTGTTTTACTTATACATATGAGAGAGATTTTCACATGAGACACAAAATGAAAGAGAAGCCAGAGCACCTCTCTGGTACATGTGATTCTGGGATCAAACCCATAGCCTCGGGCATATAAATTCAATGCTTTATCACTGAAACATTTCCCCAACAGCTTGGTGGTATTTTTCTGAAGAGAAAGAAAAGCAGTTCATCTTCTCTCAACTCATTTTCTCATGACTTGACTTCAACTATGCTTATTATTTGGGACAATGAAGAAAAATTCCCAAGACTTATGAGTCAGCCCATTAGAGATTCTCAGTGTCAGCATATGGCTTTAGAGCCCAGATGTAGCATTTTTCACAAGATGCATCTTTGATTATTTATTCCAGGGGAGGTAGAAAAAGAGGAAAACAGTCTATTTTGTCATCCATCCAGGAACACAGTTAAGTGTTTTTATCCCCAAAGGCAACTTGGCAGTTTTGGGCGTGGTGCCCACATTGTTAAAGCTGAATTAGTTTTCAAGTCTGGAAGGATTTTTTTTTTAATGCTTTAAATATTCCTGTTTTTTTTTTTTTTTATGTTCCATTTCCATTCTCAGGAGGAATTGTTTAAATCATATGCTTGATCTAAGTTTAGGCGGCAACTTCTGCTACAACTGTTCAGCAGGGAGACTTATTCAAACTTTATAGTTCTTTATATAGGACCCTTAAGTCATTTTTATATAATTTCAATCAATCTTCAATTCCAGAGTCTCATCTGTTTTTTAAATGGTTTGTAAGCTAAATAATGTGTGTATGACTGAAGTCTTTCTTTCCAGTTATAAGCAGAAGTTCTAAAAATAGAGTGGATTTTTATTTTCCCTCCATATTTAATCCTAGTGATTGGATTTTAATATGGGACAGCAAAAATACATTTAGGGTTTATGAGTATACTCATTGTATATAGGAAATTTCAGTAAGTAGTTGGCGAATGGAAGTACTATGTGCATCTGTCCTGTTTATTTATTCTGGATTCTCCTTTTACTGTCATACGTTGGTGATCCCCTTGGCCTTGAAAGCCAGTTCTGTAATTCAGATCTTTATTGTGGCTTCTTAACAATGGGATATCTTTTAAGGGTCTCAGTCCTTTGATACTTTTAAAGTGGACAACAATTACATATTTATCAAAAAGAGGGTCAAGTTAAATACAACTATCTGTCACATCATACTTTCTAATAACTGTTCAGTCTTTATTATTGTGACTGTTTTTCCACCATAGAAGATATGAAAATGCAATCACCCTTAGCTTTTGTGGCAGGGAAGAAAAATTTCCCTGAACTTTTCTCCTTGGTCTGTGCATGTCTAAAGTTGAGTCTTCTTTTTTGAGGATAGTCTGGCTGGAGCATAATACACAGTACAAACAACAGACTCCAAAATTTGCTTTGCTATTTTTCTTGCCCACACATTGAGTCCTTCACTACCACACTTACAAATGCAAAACACACACACACACACACACACACACACACACACACACACACACACACACACACACACACACTTTCTCTCCTCTCTGTCTTTCTCACTGTATGTTTGTACTGTAGTAAAGGATAGGAGGAGGCTGACATTCATTTCTGAATAGCAGTTCACTGATACAAATAACTTCTACCTTCACCCCACCCTTTAATTTTATAAATCTGTTTTAATTGTAGTGATTCATGAGCAGTTGATATATGGATGGCTATTCTCCAGCAAGGGGAAAGGTTGTGAAACTGTTTCTCACTCAATAATAATAGGATGATTTCTGTTGAGTTAGAAGAGGAGATGGGCTGGTGGCCCATTTGAAAATTAGGACCAAGCATCATTCTACAAGCCATTTATTTGATACTTTATTTTGAAAGATTATTTTTTAGAAGCAACTTATTAGCCATGGAAAATGTTAAGGCTAATATAAATTTTTAAAACTTATTTTCTTGTTTATTGACCACATAGTTACTAACAAATTGAGCTATAGTTTGACTTAAGAATAAAACAATTTTCCAAGATGCTGTAAAGTTTGAGAATATTTCCCATTGGGTATAAACATCAGGGAATAGAAAAATAGAGGGATATGAACTATCTCTTACCTATTACTCCTTGCAACATGGGCTATTCTCAAAAGACCCCAGCTCTTTATTTGTATGCAAACACAGTTAACAGTAAGAAAGGTTTAGGCATAGTAAACCTTTTAGATCAAGGATAATTAACATGACTTTATTATTATTATTATTATTATTATTATTAGACAACAATACCATGCCTGATACTCTCAGAAATAATGCCCCATGGAAAAACCCAGAGAGGTTACTACATGGTATAATTGTTGAGGACTTTAGGCATCCAGTAGCTCCAAAATGTTGCTAAGTCAGTGACGTTGCTTTATTTCATTCTGCCATTAAACAGATTTATAATGTTATCACATTGTTATTTTCTCTTCCCCATTGAGCACCCAAATCATGGTCTACTCCCATAGTATATTTTGCTGTTGTTATTCTTCCACAAACATAACTAAAATAATAGGGCTGTTAAAGGGCCTCTATGTGAAACTAATCAGCAGAAGTATCCCCGCAACAACCCTTCTGCTCTTTTAGATAGTGTCCACATGCCAGTTCTTCTCAACACCCACCAATCCCCCCACCCCACCATAGGAAAAAGGACGAGTGCAAGGCATGTTTGGGGCGCTATGAATGACTTTACATATGGTTAAAAATGCTAGGCACTTGAACTTGCTATCTTCCTCATCAGTGTCACATATAATCTACTTCATCATTCAAATCAGAGAAAATAATATGTTCCACATTTTTTAAAAATGTGGGACTCCCTTGCAATTCCTGAGATCTAAGTTTGAAACTGGAAGTGAACCTTTCCAGAACTAAGTTAAAACTAATGTTTTCAAACACAACATCATGGCTTAGAGAGAAAAAAGGAAAACATTTAGGCAAAATTCAGCAAATAAAAGGTTTATCAGTCTCCTTAGTCATCAAATCCCTCTTTAGAAATCATGTTGATGAATTACATGTAAATGAATCAGAAAGAGAGGCATCATTAACACACAACTTCAAAGAGAATGTATTTGGCCATCTGTTCTTTTGAATTTTCTAAATTTTTTTCCATTCTACCACCACTGTGTTGAAATGTAATGTTTTCTTTTACAGTATTGTTGAGTTATACATCGTGTATGATACATTTCCTTTGTTTAAAGTATATAATTCAAACCTTTTTAGTAAATTCACAGATAAGTGTTAGGGCCACCACAGTCAAATTTAGAACTTTATGACTATTCTGTTATTGTTGCTAGGATTGAAGTGCTCTTGGCCCACTTTTTTAGATAGAAAGAGAGAGACTTTGGTAAGGAAACTTCACTCAGTGGGTTAGTACTCCCCTGTGTGTTGTATACCTGTGTTGTGTACAAGATGAAGAAGTTGCCCTTCCAGGTGAGTCATCTTACTGACCCTTTTAAAATATTTTTATCATTTCAAAAAGAAACCACATCGATCAGTGGTTTCTTTTTTTATTATTAATGATTTAATAATGATTGATAAGATTGTAGGATGAGGGGTACAATTCTATACAGTTACCACCTTCAGAGTTCCCTATCTCATCCCCTCCACTGGAAGTTTCCCTATTCTTTATCTCTCTAGGAGTATGGACCAACATTCATTTTTAAAATTTTTTTGTATTTATTTCCTTTTTGTTGCCCTTGTTTTTATTGTTGTTGTAGTGATTATTGTTGTTGTCATTGCTGGGAAGACAGAGAGAAATGGAGAGAGTAGGGGAAGACAGAGAGAGGGAGAGAAAGATAGAGACCTGCAGGCCTGCTTCACTGCCTGTGAAGCGACGCCTGTGCAGGTGGGGAGCCAGGGGCTGGAACCGGGATCCTCACACTGGTCCTTGCGCTTTGTACCACCTGCCCTTAACCTGCTGCGCTACTTCCTGACTCCCGAGGACCAACATTCTTTATGGGGTGCAGAAGGTGGAAGGTCTGACTTCTGTAATTGTTTCTCCACTGGACATGGACATTTGCAGGTCAATCCATACCCCCCAACCTGTTCCTATCTTCCCCCTAGTTGGGTGGGGTTCTGGGGAGATGAGGTTCCAGAAAGCATTGGTGAGGTTGCCTGCCCAAGGAAGTCTGAATGGTGTCATAATAGCATCTGCAACTTGGTGGCTGAAGAGCATTAAGATATAAAGCAGGATGGGGAATAGGCAGTAGCGCAGCAGGTTAAGCGCACATGGCACAAAGTGCAAGAACTAGTGTAAGGATCCCAGTTCGAGCCTGGGGCGCAAAGCGCAAGGACCAGTGTAAGGATCCCAGTTTGAGCCCCAGGCTCCCCACCTACAGGGCAGTCCCTTCACAAGTGGTGAAGTAAGTCTCCAGGTGTCTGTCTTTCTCTTCCCCTCTCTGTCTTCCCCTCCTCTCTCTATTTCTCTCTGTCCTATCCAACAACAACGACACCAATAACAATGACACCAATAACAACTACTACAACAATAAAACAAGGGCAACAAAAGTAAATAAATAAATATTAAAAAAAGAAATAAAGCAGGACAAGTTGTTCAATAAACAGGAATGTAAAGCTAAGAATAGAACAAATGGAGCCAAGTGTCTTGGCATGGGAAAAAGTTAGGAAGTCTATTTTAGGTACAGTCCAAGGAGGCCATGACTTTAGTAGTTTTTGTCTGAGCCCAATAGCTAGCATGTAGGTGGGCTAAAAGTATTGTCTGGGAAGATGGTTTCAGAGTTGAGAATAGGACTAGGAAGCTGGATCAGGGCAAAGAGTAGCTCCCTAGTATGTGGAAAGTATATCAATACTGCTAACTGTAAACACTGATATCACCTAAGGCCTATATCTATTTAGATTTTAGCACAGGAGCCTGTAGTGGTCTCTTTTCCTCTCCTTCTCTCTACCTGAAGATCTTGGCTCGGAGATGTGAAGCCAGAGCAGCAAAAACAAAAAGACTACATTTCATTTAATTATCACCTCTTATCTCCCAGTATTACAGTATCCCAGTTACTATTATATTTTCTGTCTTAATTGCTTATTCTAGACATTATAAGTGAAACAATGTAATAGGTAGTATTTTCTAACATTCATTTTTCATAATAGTTTAAGGTTGGTTACTGTTGTTGAATATACCACATTTTCTTCCTCTCTCCCTTCCCCCTCTTTTTTCTTCTTTTTCCCCCCTTCCTTTCCTCTTTCTCTCTCTAACCCCCACCTCTTTCCATTGGGGTTATTGCTGGGACTCAGTACCTCCGCAAGGAATCCACTACTCCTGTTGGCCAAGAAGAAATTGAGAGGAAAGGGGGTGGTAGAGCGAAAAAGAGACAGAGAGACACTTACAGTACTTGCTTTAACTCTCATGCTCATGAAGCTTCCTCCCTGCTCATAGGGAGCAGAGGCTCAAAGATGGGTCCTTGTACATAGTAATATCTGTGCTTAACAAGGTATTGTATTGCCCTAGCCTTCTTTCTTTCCTTCCTTTCTTCTATTTCATTCATTCATTCACTCTTTCTTTCCTGCCTTTCTTTTTTCTCTAAGGGTTATGACTAGATCTCTGTACACTGATAATTCCACTGATCCCAGCAAGATTTTTTTTTTAATTTCCTCTAGATAGATGGTGAGAGAGACAGAAAAGGAGAGAGAGAGAGAGAGAGAGGGAACGGGGGAAGAAAGACACTTCAGCATCATTCCACCAAAGGAGGATTTTCCTCCCTGCATATATTTCCATGTGGTTTTATTTATTTATTTATTTATTTATGATACTTAATCTGTGGCTTATTTTGTTCGAAATTCTATTCCTCCACCACGGTTCAGAGATGCATAGGTTTATTGTTATTTGTTTATTTATCCCCTTTTGTTGCCCTTGTTTTATTGTTGTAGTTACTCTTGTTGTCGTCATTGTTGGATAGGACGGAGAGAAATGGAGAGAGATGGGAAGGACAGAGAGGGGGAAAGAAAGATAAATACCTGCAGACCTGCTTCACCACCTGTGAAGCTACTCCCGTGCAGGTGGGGAGCCGAGGGCTCGAACAGGGATCCTTAAGCCAGTCCTTGTGCTTTATGCCACCTGCGCTTAACCTGCCGCACTACCGCCTGACTCCGTCCATGTAGTTTTATCTAGGTCTTGAACCTGGGCTCTTGTGCATGATAACATGTGTGCTCTATTGGCTGAGCCACCTGTGACCCATGCATTCAGGAATTACATGAATTATTTTTTGGCCAAGTATTCCGTTGTATGACTAGAACACATTGTATTGATATTCGGATTCTTTCCACATTGTAGGTATAAGAAATACTGCTATAATCATTACCAATTCTTAATTTAGACTTATGTTTTATTTTTTCTTCTATTTATATCTAGTAAAAGGGTTGCTCAGTCATAAATAAGTTCATGTTAAAGTATTTGAAGAACCATCAGAGCACTCTTTAAATGGCCTATTTTATAATTCCATCAGTAGTACATGAAGGGTTCACTTTGTCCATCTTGTTGCCAACACCTGTTATTATCTGAGTTTTTGATTCTAGTGGATATATTTGTGATTTTGATTTACATTTTTCTGATGTCTAATGATGTTAAGCATATGTTCATGTGTTTACTGGTCATTTATTATATACCCTATTTGGAGAACTGTGTATTCAGATTATTTTTTTTGAATATTTAAAATTTTATTTCTGGGGCCAGGTGGTGGCACACCTGGTTGAGCACACATGTTAAAATTCTCAGGGTTCCAGGTTCAAGTCCTCAGTCCCCACCTGCAGGGGGAAAGCTTCATGAGTTGTGAAGCAGGTGTCTTTCTATCTCTATTCCTCTCTACCCACCACCTTCCCTCTCGATTTCTGGCTGTCTCTATCCAATAAATAAATAAAGTTAATAAAAACATTTAAAAATTATTTATTTCTATATTACTAAGAAACCTGAGTGTTTTTACAGTTAATCACCATGAAATGGATTTTGTTCCTTTTTACCTTTTGAAACTCATTTCAGTGACTCCTACAAGCTATATTTTGGTAGCAAATTCTATTAGCTTTTGTGAAATTGAGAAGGACTTTGTCTCTTCATCATATATGAAAGATAATTTTTAGCACTTTTCAGATCCCTTCCCCCCATCAACTCCTTGTTCTCTTTTGCATATACTTAACAATATAAAATATCATTTTTTTTTAACTCATGCATGTGGGCAACCACTCTTAGTGACTGAGGCTGTTCTCACTAAAATGGTTGTCCTTTGTGGTAGGGGTTTGGCAAACTGGTTCAACTAAGTTCAGCAATTGATAATTGTCTGTTTTAGATGGCTTACTTTGTTTCTTGTTTCTTACAGAGGTGAGTCCTTGTGGGCAATTCAGCACTAGGGTAATTCCTCTAGGATGAATCTTAAAAGCCTCAATAAAAGCCTTTATTCCATAGTTTCAATCTATTGTCTACTTGTAGCAATGAGAACTGATATGAATCACACCTTTACCCTTCACTGACTACCACTTACAAACCTTCAGAGAATGGTGTGTCTTGGTGGTAAAATAGGATGTTCTGTGATGAGCTTTTTGAGACAGACATGCTGCCTACTGTACTGAGAAGGTCACTATGATGTACTTTCTCTATGATTTGTCATAATTTTTTTTAATCAGACCTCACTGCTCCAGGACTGCTGTTTTTTTCCCATATAGAAAAAAAGGCAGACAATGCCACAGCATCAAAGTTTCCCTCACTGTGGTAGAGACTGGGTCATATGCTTGGCAAAGTCAGGTGAACTATCTTCCTGGCCCAATTTATCTTTCTGTATATAACTGTTTCAAGGGATTGGGGTTTACTAGGACTATTATGCTGTGTTTCCAACTATGGAAGTCTTCTTTTTCTTCCTTCCTTCCTTCCTTCCTTCCTTCCTTCCTTCCTTCCATCCTTCCTTCCTCTCTTCCTTCCATTCCCTTTTCCTCTCTCTCTCTCTCTCTTTCTGATTTATTTATTAAATACACATATACACACAGAGAATAGAGCATCACTTTGGCATATGTAATGCTATGAATTGAACTTGGGACTTCATATCTGCACATCTGAGACTTAGCCACTGTGCAACTTCCCAGGCCTTAGGACATTTCTTTTCCTGATATTGTCCTTTGACACATTAAATTTTATTTTAGTGTTTTTTAAATTAGATTACTTTCTTGGGGGAAATGTTGATTTACACTACTGTTGTTATCATAATAGCTTCATATCTTGCCATGATAGGTGTCATTATAGCAAACCCTCCACCAATTTACCATCTTCCTCCACAATATACTTGGGCCATCAGCCTCCTTTCAACTGCTCCGACCTCCTCTTTTTAGAGTCCCTGGTTCTGCTACAACAGACCACAGCTAATTAAAGTTACACTCCACATTTTCTTTCTTTTTATATAAGTCCCACCTGTGAATAAAGTCATCTGGTATCTGTCTTCCTTCAGGTTTATTACACTTAACATGGTTCCTTCAGGCTCCCTCCAAGCTATAGCGAAAGAGAAGAATTTTTACAGTTTAGTAGTATCCTAATGTGTATACATACAACAGGATCCTTAACCACTAATCTGTGACTGGATATTTGGGTTGTTTACAAATTTTGATTATTACAATTAGCTCTTGGATGAACATAGAAATATATAGGTCTTTTTAGGTAATTATTTTTTGTGTTTCTTGGATAGATTTCTAGAAGAGGCACTTATAGTTATGGTGGTCCATTTTTAATGTTTTGTGGAATCTCCAGACTATTTTCTGTATGAACACTGACTAATTTACATTACCATCAACAATATAGAAGGGTTCCTTTTTTTCCCTACCATACATTGCCAGCACATCTTGTTACTTTTATTTTTATTTTATTTATTTATTTTTTGCCTCTAAGGTTGTCTCTGGAGCTCAGTGCTTGCACTATGAATCCACTGCTCCTGGAGGCCATTTTTTTCCCTTTTGTTGCCCTTGTTGTTTATTATTGTTATTATTATTATTTCTGTCATTATTGTTGGATAAGACAGAAAGTAATGGAGAGAGGAGGGGAAGACAAAGAGGGGGAGAGAAAGATAGACATCTGCAGACCTGTTTCACTGCTTGTGAAGCGACTCCCTTGCAGGTGGAAAGCCATGGGCTCGAACCCGTATCCTTACTCAGGTCCTTGCATTTTGCACTGGCCCCTGTTAGTTTTATTTTTTTCATGTATGACATCCTCCTCTCACAATTTTTTAAATCAGTTCTGTTGTTGGGCATCTGGGTGGCTTCCATGTTTGGGCTACTACATAATTTAGATCTCTTTTGTTTTCTTTGGATAAATCTCTAGGAAATGAATTACCACATCATAGAGTAGATTCATTTCTAGTGCTCTGAAAAGTCTCCAGGTTGTTTTCCATAGAGCTTGAACTAATTTACACTCCTACCAATAGTGTTGAAGGCTTCCTTCTCTCCCACATCATGGCTAGCATTTATTTGTCTTTTCTAACCTGACATGCTCAAGGGTGTGAAGTGGTATCTCCTTGTCCTTATTTGCACTTCTCTTATAATCAGTGACTGAGCATATTTATATCCCTATTGGTCATCTGCATATCTTCTTTGGTGAAGATTCTGTTCCTATTCTATCCCCATTTTTAATAGAGCTGTTTGCTTGTGGTTAAGATTTTGAGCACTTTATGTAGTTAGGCATTAGTTCATTTGTCTGATGTATGACCTGCAAAAATCTTCTCCTATCCAGTAGCGTGTATTTTTTTTTTCCATTTGGTGATTGTTCCTTTTGCTGTGCAGAAGCTTTCCAGTTTGATGTAGTTCTACTAGTTTATTTTTGCTTTTGTTTTCCTATAAGTTGGATTTGAATCTTTGAAGATGTTTCTTTTTTCTTTTCCAAATTAGTTTCCTTTTTTTAAAAAAAAGTTGGTAGTATTGTTTTCAATTTCTGTCTGTGAGATCGTACCATATTCATCCTTCTCTTTCTAACTTATCTCACTTGACATGATTCCTTCTAGCTCCATCCAAGATGAATAAAGTGAAATCATTATTTTTAATAGCTGATTAGTATTCCATTGTGTATATATGCCACAACTTTCTCAGCCACTTATCTATTGATGGACACCTGGGTTGCTTCCAGGTTTTGGCTATTACAAATTGTGCTGTTGTGAACATAGGTATACACAAATATTGGATAGATATGTATAGTTCCTTAGGATATATCCCCAGGAGAGGAATTGTGGGGTCATAGGAAAGATCTACTTCTAGCCTTCTGAGATTTCTTCAGACTGCTCTCTTTACAGGGGTTGGACCAATTTAGGGTTTCTTTGTCCCCACAACCTCTCCAGAATTTATTGCTGCTACTTTTTCTGATATATGACATACAGGAGTGAGGTAATATCTCATTGTTGTCTTTATGTGCATTTCTGTGACTTGGAGTACTTTTTCATATGTTTATTGGCCTTTTGGATCTCTTCTGTGGTGAAAATTCTGTTCCTCTTTTTTTTTTAACTTTTTAAAAATATTTATTTACTTATTTGTTCCTTTTTTGTTGCCCTTGTTTTATTATTGTAGTTATTATTGTTATTATTGATGTCATCGTCATTGTTGGATAGGACAGAGAGAAATGGAGAGAGGAGGGGAAGACAGAGAGGGGGAGAGAAAGACAAACACCTGCAGACCTGCTTCACTGCCTGTGAAGCAACTCCCCTGCAGGTGGGGAGCCGGGGGCTCGAACTAGGATCCTTAACACCAGTCCTTGCACTTGGCTCCGCCTGCACTTAACCTGCTGTGCTATCGCCCGACTCCCAAATTCTGTTCCTCTTGGTTGACTAATCCTCGGTGCATTAAATAATGTCCATCCCTATTTATTTATTTATTTATTATAAGATAGAGAAAGAGAGAAATTGAGAAAGTAGAGGGAGATAGTGGGAGAGACAGAGAGACACACCTGTAACCCTGCTTCACCACTCATAAAGCTTTCCCCCTGCAAGTGGGGACAGGGGCTTGAATCTGGGTCCTTGTGTACAGTAATGTGTGTGCTCTATCAGATATGCCACTGCTCTATCAGATATGCCACTGCCTGGCCCCATCCATTCCCATATATTTTAATGTTATTTATTTTAAGGTCTATCATGTCAGATATGAGAATAGCTGTCCCTGATCTTTTTTTGTGGTCCATTAGCTTGTATGATAGTTTTCCATCCTATCACTTTGAGTGTGAGTCTGTCCTGTTGAGTTTGGTGGGAGGGGTTATATTGTCTGATCCATCTTCCAATTCTGTGCTTTTCAAAAGCTATATTCAGGCCCATTGGCATTTATTGATATTATGGATTGAAGACATTTTAATGCCATTATTCTAAACTTCTATAGGTTCTGACATATGGCATGTTTATGATGATATTGTGGTTGCTTTTTAGGAGACCTTTCAGCACTTCTTTCAGGGCAAGCTTGGTGATAATTCCTTCAACTGTTGCTTGTCCGAGGTTTTTATGCCTCCATCTAGTCTGAATGACTGCATATTAGAATACAATAGTATTGGTTGAAAGCCTTTCTCATTGTGCACTGGATGCATTGGATCGACCTTCCCGTGGTGCATCCCGTGAGTACCCATTCATTGGGGAATCTGACGGTCCTTCCTAGCCGACTGAATCCACATGGATCCCAGTCACTTTCAAAGCCAGCAACAAGCTCCTGACAGCTTTCAAGCTGTTTGTCCTGCTCTTCAAGTCCACCCTGTCCAACGTTTGATGTCTCGTCATGCAATCTGGTCTCCTACGCCTACACTGAACTTCTCTGTTCCAGACTCTTGAAAACAGAGTTGGCAGTCAGCTGAGGTAAAGAACAAACACCTCATCACAGACCCCTGCAAGCGTCAACCCGGCTTTGACCTAGCACGTTATGATTGGGCCCTCCTCAATCGCTATCAAACAGGCCATGGCCTGTGCGCTGCTATGTTCCACCGCTGGGGAGCTAGAGACAACCCGAACTGCCCCTGCGGCTACAGACAGACTATGTCCTACATAATCAATGACTGCCACCTCTCCAGATTCAAAGGAGGTCTCGAAACTTTACATCAGGCTCAACCTGACGCTGTTGACTGGCTACGGAAGAAGGGCAAACGCTAGAAGAAATTGTGCACTCAATATTTATCTCGCCATCATTTTCTGGCCTCTAGAGTTTGTGATGATAAATTTGATGATAATCTTATGGATTTTTCTCTGTAAGTAACTATATTTTTCTCTTGCAGCCATCAGGATCCTTTATTTATCCTTATTCCTTATCATTCTACGTATAATGTGTCTTTAGGTCTAGGTTAATTCTGTTTGGGACTCTAGAATTCTTGAATATCTATGTCCTTTACGTTGCTTAGAATAGGGAACTATTCTTATTATCATGTAGAATGCTTTCTTTCTTTTTTTTTATTTAAGAAAGGAGACATTAACAAAACCATAGGATAAGAGGGGTACAGTTCCACACAATTCCTACCACCTCATCTCCGTATCCGATCCCCTCCCCTGATAGCTTTCCCATTCTCTATCCCTCTAGGAGTATGGACTCAGGGTCCTTGTGGGT
This sequence comes from Erinaceus europaeus, assembly GCF_950295315.1. Classification (NCBI taxonomy): domain Eukaryota; kingdom Metazoa; phylum Chordata; class Mammalia; order Eulipotyphla; family Erinaceidae; genus Erinaceus; species Erinaceus europaeus. The sequence goes on from NC_080169.1 coordinate 33,382,053, forward strand.
TGCAGAAGATGGAAGGTCTGGCTTCCCCGCTGAACATGGGTGTTGACTGGTTGATTCATACTCCCAGTCTGCCTCTCTCTTTCCCTAGTAGGGTGGGTCTCTGGGGAAGCAGAGTTCCAGGACATATTGGTGGGGTTGTCTGTCCAGGGAAGTCTGGTTGGCATCGTGCTGGCTCTTCCTCTCTTTCTTCCTCTAGTAAGCCAATAATGTGTATTTTACTTCATACCCTATATCTTTGTTGTGTTTTCAATATCTCTTAATCTTTTTTATTTCTCTTACTTCTTTCTGAGTTTTCTCTAATTCATCCTTGATCTTCCTGAGTCTGTTTTTGCCTTAGTTATTCTGTTCTCTCTCCCTTCAGCTGTTTTTTATAGCTCAGCTATTTTGTTACCCTATTTAGATATTGTATTGGCTTGTTCAGCTAGTTGTGCTCTTAACTCAGCTATTTCAGCCCTCTAATTATCTCAGGATAATTAGCTTGTTTTTTTTTTCTGAGTCTCATTTGTTGCTTCCACATTCTAATGATATTACCTTCAAAAGCTCCTCACTCCTGTGACTAATGCCTCAATTAGTGTTTGGATATTTTCCTCATTCTTATGTACTTCTACCTTTGAAGGGCTTTTATCTGGGCTTTTCTCCTGGTTCATTTCTCCAGTGTTTCTTCAGGGTTTAACCATTATATTTGATGTGTTATGAAGTTCCTTTCTCACTACCTTTCAGTCCACTGATTGCACTTGCTTGGACTGGCTTGTGTATAAGTAAGGGATTTAAAAGTTCACAGCTATGAATCTTAACAGTTGTTTTAATTTTATCTCAATCCCAGAGGTGAAGCAAGTGGCTATTAAACCTTCTTATGTTGTTTTTGATTTGTATGTTATTTATCTTCCCTGCAGTCTATGGAGCCTGAGGGCTTTTTAACTGTATGTATATTTTTAGCTTAATCACTCAATCTTGACCAAGAGATAAAACAGGGTGGAGGAAAGATAGCACAGTTGTTTTGCAAAGAGGCTCCCATGCCTGAGTGTCCAAAGTCCCAGGCCCAATTCCCTGCTCCACCACTAGCCAGAGCTTAGCAGCATTATTAGGCTCTGTGAGTTTCTGAATAAATCCTGGTTGTATTGGTGAGTTCTGAGGCAATTATTCACCGTATTTCCTTATTTATCAGGATAACAATATGAAAAGGCTTTTCCTATATAACCACATCTTTGGACCACTGGGAGTATGTGTCTTCTCTTGACTTGAGTCACTGACAATTCTCTGTCCCCCAATGCCAGTATAGGGTCTTTTCTGCTGCAGTGACAGCCTCTCAGTGGCAACAGCAATGCAGATCCACATTTTTCTTTTATTTATTTATTTATTTAATTAATTTATATATAAAATGAAACATTTACAAAAGCATAGGATGAGAAGGGTACAACTCCACACAATTCCTACCACCAGATCTCTGTATCCCATCCCCTCCCATGATAGCTTTCTTATTCTTTGTCCCTCTGGGAGTTTGGAACCAAGGTCATTATGGGATGCAGAAAGTGGAAGGTCTGGCATCTGTAATTGCTTCCCTGATGAACCTGGGCATTGACAGGTGGATCCATACTCAGCCTGCCTCTCTCTTTCCCTAGTAGGGTGGGGTTCTGGGGAAGCGGAGCTCCAGGACACATTGGTGGGGTTGTCTATCCAGGGAAGTCTGGCTGACATCATGCAAGCATCTGGAACCTGGTGGCTAAAAAGAGAGTTAACATATAAAGCCAAACAAATTGTTGACTAATCATGAACCTAAAGGCTGGAATAGTGCAGATGAAGAGTTGGGGGGGGGGTCCTCCACTTTGTAGACAGTTAGTAGTCATATTTTAGTTTTATTCCAAAGGGCTTGTGGGTATACTAGTTTTTTTATTTTCTATTTTATTTATCTATTTATTTATTTTTGCCTGAGCTGAAATCTGATATGCAGGTGGATCCAAGTTATTGTCTGGGAAGATGATGTCATGGCTGGAAAAGGAACAGAAAGCTGGATTAGGGAAGAGAGTAGCTCCCTAATATGGGAAAGGGGTGTAAATATTGTTGACTGTAAACCCCATGGATTTGATGTTTCATGGGGTGTATATTCAGCTTAGGAGCCTATGTGACCTCTGCATCCCTGTAGAGTAGATCCACATTTTTTTTATTTAAAAAAATTTTATTTATTCCCTTTTGTTGCCCTTGTTGTTTTATTGTTGTAGTTATTATTGTTGCTATTGATGTCGTTGATATTGGATAGGGCAGAGAGAAAAAGAGAGAGGAGGGGAAGACAGAGAGGGAGTGAGAAAGATAGACATCTGCAGACCTGCTTCACTGCCTGTGAAGCGACTCCCCTGCAGGTGGGGAGCCGGGGGCTGGAACTAGGATCTTTAAGCAGGTCCTTGTGCTTTATGCCACATGCGCTTAACCTGCTGTGCTACTGCCCGACTCCCCACATTTTTAAATTGGTGAGTTTTTGGAGACTTTTATCCTCCCTTTACCAGTATTTTTGTTGATAAAACTCAGACTGGAGATGGTGCATCAACTGAAAAACTGCCGGACTGGTAACAGCCACTCCCAAGTAGGTACAGACTTTTAGACCCAGTAGTTTCTGCTTAAGTCCCAGCAAACTAATTTTCCCTTATAACTCCACCTGTATGATGTTTGCCAAATAATGCATCTTCTCAAAATCAGGACTTAGTTTTCACTTCTGCAGAAGTACAAGGTTAAGTCATTAAAGTAACTCATTTGGTTAGTATGCGACTATGCCATGTGCATAATTCAGGTTTGATTCTTTGCCAAATATTTTTATGGGTCTATTGAGATGATAACCTATTTTTATTTTTTTTCTCTTTTGATATAGTGTATTATATTAATTGGATTTTCATGTACTTAGCCTACCTTGACTTTGAGATAGAGACTACCTTGTCCTGGTAATAATTCTTCTGATATGTTGCTAAATAGATGGTATCTCTGCTGTGGTCTTTTATATCCATATTCATAGAAAATATTGATTTATAATTGTCCCCCTCTGCCCCGATTGTCTGGTTTGGTTATCAGGATAGTACTGACCTTAAAAATTGAGTTGAGAAAGTTCTGTTACACTTGGGAGAAGAATTTGTTAAAAAAAAATTGATCCTAATCCTTTTACATGCTTGGTAGAATTCAGCAGTGAAGCCACTGAATTTGTAAATAAAATTTTGATTTCTATTTTAATCACTTACATTAGCTTTCAGGGTCATTTAATTTCAGTCTGAAGCATTAACTTAGGTATTACTTATAAAGTAGACCTAATAGAAACTTTATTTTTAGATTAACTTATCTAAAATATGCTTTTTAATGTTGATTTTTCATAAATGGCTGTGCTGAATTTAGGATTCTTGGTCAATTTTTTCCTTTATGTTTAGAATACATTACTGCCTTCCAAGTCTCCATTATTTCCAATAAGAAAAATGCTGCTAATCTTATTGGTCTTCCCTTATAAATGACAGCCTTGTTTTTCTTGGCTTTTTTCAAGATTGTAACTTTTGGTTTTTATATGTTTTACTATCTCAGACTGTAGTCCTGAAAAATAATATATATATATTTAGCTTTTGTAGAAAGCTATCCTCTTAAGCAATTGTGTCAGGTCTAGTACACTATCATTTTACTCAGTTTGGAGAGGTAAAATTTATTTTTTTATTATTTCTTTCCTTTTTCTTTTTTCCACCAAGGTTATTGCTGGGGCTCGTTCCTTTGCCACACTTCTGCTTCTTCTTCTGCTTCTCCTTCTCCTTCTCCTTCTCCTTCTTCTTCTCTTTTATTAGATAAGACAGAGAAAAACTGAGAGATCAGGGAATTATAGAGCAAGGGAAAGTAAAGTAGACACCTGCAGACCTGCTTCGCCACTGGTGAAGTCAATCCCTTGCAGTGGGGAACAGGGCTGAACCTGGGACCTTGCCCTTGGTAATATATATGCATAACTGGCCTAGCCTTTAAGGTAAATTTTATTTATGCATATTTAGCTAAGTGATTTTAATAGACATTATTATTATTATTATTATCATTATCATTACCTCCATGGTTATTGCTGAGGCTCGGTGCTTGCACTTACAAATTCACTGCTCCTGGCAGCCATCTTTTCTTCCTATTGCTGTTGCTTCTCTTATTGTTGGATAGGACCAAAAGAAAATGAGAGTGGAGGGGAAGACAGAGAGGGAGAGAGAAAAATTAACACCTGCAGACCTGCTTCACTGCTTGTGAAGTAGACCCCCCCCCCCCCCCATGCAGGTAGGGATCCAGGGGCTCGAACCAGGATCCTTATGCTGGGTCTTGCATTTCACACTATGTGCACTTAACTCTTGGCCCTGACAGTTTTAATTTTATACTCAATTTACACGTATGTTAAGTGTACTCTTGAAATTTTCTTCTTATTTATTTATTCATTGAGTGATTAATGTTTTGCAGTTGACAGTAAGTATGATGGTTTGTACATGCATAACATTTCCAAATTTTCCACATAACAATACAACCCCCACTAGATCCTCTGCCATCCTGTTTGAGGACCTGAACCCTCACCCCCCACATACCGCAATACTCCAACTCCAGTCCAAGTTTGAGATTTTCTTCTTATAAAACACATTTAAGTACAATGGATAATTCTTTAAACTAATGCTGCTGTTTTAATAGTATCTCCTATACAGGCTACTTCACAGGAGAGGGAGCCAGGGATCATTCTACCCAAGTTCCTTTGAGGTTTGCACTCTGGCTATGCAATTCTTTTATTTACACTTTCTTTCTGTTCTTCTACTTTGGTTTATTTTCTAAACATTTGTTTATGTTGCATTTATTTTTCATTTCCCAACTGTTTATGAACCTCTTGGATGTGGATACTTTGTCAAGTTCAGCCTTAAACTCATCAAGCATGACACTATTACATTTACAGAGGACGTTATACTCACAGGTGGGGAAGACAGTATATTGTTTATATGAAATGACCTTCATGTCTGAGGCTTTAAAGCCCCAGGTTCAATCTCCCACATCACTCTGCCAGAGCTGAGCAGTGCTCTGGTGTCTCTCCTCTCTTTATCTCTCTCTCTCTCTCTCTCCATTTTTACCCAATAAAACAAACAAACAAGCAAAATGAATGCTATGCTCATAGATACATAAAGACATATTCCTGGGGAGAAAGATAAAGTGTCTTATCAGATGACTAATTCAGAAAGTTAGAAAGTTAGAAACTAAGGAGACTAGGCTGTGAGGTCATACAAAGCTCCACTAGATGTGAAACAGTTCTGAAGCAGTTTCTCTTTCTCTTTCTCCCTATCTAGACCCTCTCCACTCAATTTCTCTCTGTCCTGTAAAATAAGAAAGAAAGGAGAAAAAAAAGAAAGAAATAGAAGTTAGTGGTCTGGGAGGTGGCGCAGTGATAAAGCTTTGGACTCTCAAGCATGATGTCTTGAGTTCGATCCCTGGCAGCACATGTGCCAGAGTGATGTCTGGTTCTTTCTCTCTCCCCCTTTCTCATTAATAAATAAATAAAATCTTAAAAAAACAAAAGTTATTATCTAAGTTAAATGTGCTCTTATATTTATTTTATGTTATCATATGCTATAATATATATATAATCATACTATAGTACGTTACTACATTAATATAATAAACACCATTTCTTCAATAGTACAATCACATTTCAGTCTTTTTCTTACATAAATTAAAACATCTAAGATTTTTTTTTCTGCGATTGCAGAACATACCTGAGTTGAAAAACTTAATGGTAGTACCATGGAGGGGGGCTTCAGAAGTGAAGCAAGTCTGCAGGTGTCTCTTTCTCTATCTCCCTTTTCCCCCTTCAATTTCTCTCTGTCCTTTCTAACAGTAAAAAGAAAGGAAAAAGGAAAAAATGGTTTCTGGGAATGGTAGATTTGTCATGAAGTCACTGATTTCCAGCAATAACCCTAGTGGCATGGAAAAAAAAAAAAGGAAAAGTCAGTGGCAGGCAAAGTGTTTTCTTTTATGCTTGGCTAAATTTGTAATTGTATTTGGATAATTTTTGTTGGCATATTGTTATGTATCCCATTATTTAGCACTCAGCAAAATTTCTTTGACAGTGATTATAGACTACTGATTATTTTCAGTTGTAGAGGAAGAATGATTAACAAGATATAATTTCTCAAAATGAGGATAAGTCAAAACAATAATATTTGGGGGGATTCATAAATTATATAGGCAGGCTAAAAGGAACAATAAAGACTCAGAAAATGAAACACGAACTACTGCCTATTGCCTTCTTTAAGTGTGTGTGTGTGTGTGTGTGTGTGTGTGTGTGTGACCAGAGACTCATCCATTTGTGACTTCACTACTCCCACAATCTTTTGCATTTGTTTGTTCCCTTATTTATCTTTAAAGTGGCTTCACAGTGACTTTTTCAGATAGACTGATGTATATGTAGAATGATGGAAAAACAGGTGATAGATAGATCGATAGATAGGCAGACAGACAGGCAGGCAGGCAGACAGAGACGGGACAAATTGTTTAATAATCTGGAACCCAAAGGCAAGAATATAGCAGAAGAGAATTGGGGTTTCCATTTTGAAAAAAGTTAATAGGTCTGGGGGTCTGGTGATAGCACAGTGGGTTAAGCATATGTGGTGTGAAGTGCAAGGACCAGGTAAGGATCCCAATTTGAGCACCTGGCTCCCCACCTGCAAGGGAGTCCCTTCACAGGTGGTCTACAGGTGTTTATCTTTCTCTCCCCTCTCTGTCTTCCCCTCTTCTCACCATTTCTCCCTGTCCTATCCAACAACGATGACATCAATAACAACAACAATAATAACTACAACAATAAAACAACAAGAGCAACAAAAGGGGGGAAAAAGTTAATAGGCCTATTTTGGGTATATTACAAGTGGCCCATGACTTCACTAATTTTTGCCTGAACACAACAACTAACATGCAGGTGGACCAAAAGTATTATCTAGGGAGATGTTGTCAGAGTTGGAAATAGTACTAGAAAACTGGGTCAGGGAAGAGAGTAGCTCCCAAATCTGGGAAAAGTATATAAATACAGTAAACTATAAATGCCATTGATTTGATCTGGGGCCTACTTTCAGTGCAGGAGCCTGTGTAATGTCTGCTTCCCTGTCGGTCTGAGATCACATTCCATTTTGTGGTCATAGCTAGGAACATTCGAGGTTGCACTCATTGCCAGACCCATCTTCCTTGAGTGGTAGAGGATTTTAGCCCAACTTCCCTTCAGAGAATGGGGCAATTCCTTCCATTTTTGATCCACAATGAGAGCAAGGTCCTGTGGGGGCCCACAAAGGGGTCCATTATATTGTTCCTGATGGAGATAACCAGTGACAGTGGAGAGAGGGGTCTACTAGAGGTCAAGGCCCATCATGTTTGTGTGGGAATCTTAGAATTCCCTGAGTAAGACCCTGGGAGATGAGGTGGGTTGGTAGTAAGCAAAAGATTCATCATTATAGTATGTTTGTCTCTTGCCCTTATCCAGCTTTTGTAGTCCTTACTTTGTCTGACAAGGTTAGCCTTGAAGTGATTGAGGGAAGTGAAATAGGAGGTAAGTGAGGAGAGTATCTAGGTCTAAGTAGAAACAATTTGATTAAGTACTTTAGGTTGTCTTTTTAGGTCTTTCTACTTGCTTGCTGCACTTATTGGGTAATGAAAACTATTGTGTACATTTGCTTTAAGGTATATATATATTTCCCCTAACTTATGGATATATGTATTACATGTGCTCTGTCTCGTGGGCCCTGGTTAATATCTAGGTGTTGAAGCTTTGTTAGGAAGTGCACTACCTGAAGTGGAATTAAGAAGTCTTATGAACTAGGAATGGTCTTACCAGAGTTCTGGAGCTGAGAAGTCTGTGGACACAGTGTGAAGTGAAACATGTAGAGTTGGTACTGGTTGCACTGATTAGATTGAGACTAGCAGATGCAGTATCAATTGGTATGGGGTGAGAGAAGCCTGCTGAAAAAGGAGCCATGCTCCAGAGGTTCCAAGAATGGGAGAAGTATGGGTTTTATAGAGAATGGTGAGGACCCCTGCTGTCTTAGGGTTTGAGAAGGCAATAGATAGTTATTATTATAACCAAGTTATTTGGAAATTTGATTGACTTTGAAAATCCCATTGTTAGGATTTTCTGTAGAAAGGACCTCACCATGATTTATGCCATCTAACGCTACTTACATATAGTTCTATCTAATATAGTGATGCAGCTAGTTGCTTCTGATCTCTCTGGTCTAAGATTATAGATTATTTAATATTTCAAAAAAGTCATTATTAGACATGCATTAATTATTTAAGCCCACAATTAAAATTCAATCAGGTTACCAATTTGAAGCCTTAAATGTTTGTATTAAAGGAATATGTACTCAGAAATGGGGTCTATGCATCAAAAAGTTTGAGACATTCAATCTATTTTTTCCCCTATCATATTTATTAAATAGTGACTTATAAAATGATAAATTAATAGGAGTGCATATCAACACCATTCCTGCCACTAAAGGTCTGTTTCCCTACATCTGCCCCACCTATAGTGAAGTTGAAAATCTACCTACCCCCTCCCCTTTCCCCCAGAGTTTACTTTGGTGCAATACTCCAAATTCAGTCAAATTCTGCTTTGCATTTCCCTTTCTGTTCTCCTTTCTCACCTTCTGTTTATGAGCAGGATCACCCCGTATTCCTCTTTTTCTTTCTGACTTATCTCACAACATAATTCCTTCAAGCTCCATCCAAGATGGGTCTGAGAAGGTGGGTGTTGTTACTTCTTAAACTATTTCATGAAGTTACTAGGTAGGTCTAATAAACTTGTATGTATTGCCTATTGCAGCCCAAGCAAAAAATTAAATAAAAATTTAATATCTCATCTAACTTTTCCATTTCTATTATATATTTTTATTCATGAAAAACCTATGTGGCTGAGTAATTTATATCTTACTGATTACGTTTACTATGGCTGTAGCTATGAATGTTTCAAAGACTTTTTATTAAAAATCTGAGTCTTTTTCCTCTAAATAGTTTTTGTGTATTCTCTAATTTTATGGTAAGAGGGAGGTTGTCTGAAAAAAAATATGAGATTCCACACTTTTAATTAATTGCATCCATGTGACAATTATGACAAAGAAGCCAAGTGTGCCTTTCCAAAAATTGATTGCTTATATTTGTATCCACATTTGATAGGAAGTACATATGCGCAGAACTGCCTGCTTAAGCTTCACGTGAGGTTGGAATAATGTTACAGGTAAGTTACTAGGTAGGAAGATGAAAAGAGAGTAAATAGAGTGATATTTAGACTGCAAATAGGTTGATACATAAATTGCTTGAATTTTTTGTTTTTGTCTGACACTATTTTATGGATCAGACAGTGAGAAATAGGACCCAAAGACAGCATATTGTATTTACTAAATATAGGTAAAAGAGATCAGTGTGCTGTGAGACTAAGGCAACTAAAAGTATGTGGTACCAGAAAAGAAGAAGCTTTATAGAAAAAGAAAGTAAGAGACTACTCGGAGACGGCTGGAATCTGTGACTGATTACTAAACCATATATGTACAGCATGGAATTTCATGAAATCAGGGTAGGAAACTCAACAAGTCCTAGAACTCACATGGGAATGCAACTAAACAGAAGGAGAACACTGTACTGAACACCTGGAATGCTCAGTACTAAATGTTAAAATATTTTGACTTAAAAATAAAGCTAAGCTACATTTAATGGGTAATCTAGGCCTACTCTAATATATAAGGCTAAATGTTGAAATAATCAAGCTGAGTAGCTTGGCTGCTAAGCAAAACAAAGTTCAGCAACTCTTTAAAGGAAAACAACAGAATTCAGTCAACAATATAATATTTACAATGAGAGGGGAAAGAGACACACAGATATAAGGTTTTTGCTTTTTGCTTGAAATAGTATATTGAAGATAGTCTGCAACATGTTATAGATGCACATTGTAAACTCTTGAGTAGCAGTTAAAAAGCAAAACAAAACAAAAGCAAAACTCTTGGCTTCAAATTCAAGCAAGAAAACAAGACAAATCTCCAGAAAATATGTAGCCATTGAGCCAAATGCATACATTTACTTTGAAGTCTAAGAGATATTTAAAGCAAGACAGAAAAAAAAGGAATAAGAAAAAGACAGGAAAATCTTAAGTAATACTAGAGTTAATGACCCAGTCATAGAAACATACAACCTCATTTGGATAGTGCACTTAGCCATGAGTACAATCAGGTTTGAGCCTGACCATCTCCTCACTGAAAGAAGCTTTGGTGCTGTACTTTCTTCCCCTCTCTCTTGAACTTTCTGTCTGAAAAAAAAAATCCTGCCATATTGGAAATTTTATTAATTGGAACTATTCTAAACACCCCAAATTAAAAGATAAAGATTGTAGGGATGAGTTAAATACATAATCCCAATATAACTATGAGGTAATTTATACTATTTGAAGGTATTATGTCACATACATGCATTATTGCATGTTTTATATGTGGATTTTAAAGTAAAAGGATGTGCAAGTTATACTATAAAAGTACTTCAGTACCCTCTATTGATTACATTAATATCTAATAAAGTAGACTTAGTGACATAGGGATAAAGAAATATTTATGGTGCCAGGAGGTGGTGCATGTGGTTAAGCCAGCTCCTCATGGGGCGCGAGTGCTTCCACACTACGATCATCATCTCTGGCATTATGCTATTCCACTGCAGAATACTGTGCCCCAGTATGGTTCCGTAGCCCCCATGCCCACTTGGTCGATTCCAAATTATATTCCTCCATGAGGATAATTTCTGGAACCATCCGGTCCACCCCGGTTCCATGGCTGCCAGTTCTTAGCAACATCGCCCCGCCAGATATTCATCGGGATGCGGCATCATCTAAGTTCATTTCCCACGTCTACGCTCGACCGGACCTGCCAATATACGCGGATATCTTCGCCCACCCTGTCCAACGCTTGACGTCTCGTCACCCAATCTGGTCCCCTACGCCTACACTGAACTTCTCTGTTCCAGACTCTTGGAAACAGAGCTGGCAGTCAGCTGAGGTAAAGAACAAACACCTCATCACAGACCCCTGCAAGCGTCAACCCGGCTTTGACCTAGCACGTTATGATTGGACTCTCCTCAATCGCTATCGAACAGGCCATGGCCAGTGCGCCACTATGTTCCATCGCTGGGGAGCCAGAGACGACCCAAACTGCCCCTGCGGCTCCAGACAGACTATGACCCACATAGTCAACGACTGCCACCTCTCCAGATTCAAAGGAGGTCTCGAAACTTTACATCAGGCTCAACCTGATGCTGTTGACTGGCTACGGAAGAAGGGCAAACGCTAGAAGAAGAAGAAGCACTCATATTACAGTGCTCAAGGACCCAGGTTCAAGCCCCTGGTCCTCACCTGCAGGGGGAATGCTTCAGGAGTGGCAGGGCTGCAGCTATCTATCTCTATCTCTCCATCTCTCCTCTCAATTTCTCTCTGTCTCTATCCAATAATAATTTAGTAAAATATTTTTAAAATAAATTATTTTATAATAATAATTATATTAAGTTAATAATAACAATAAAAGGGTAATTTTTGTTTGAGAAAAACAAAAATTCAAGATGTCTTAACACCCAATGACACAGTTTCAACATGCTCAACTCTGATAGAACTAAATGGGGAAGAATCTTCACGAATCCTTAGGTTTTCATTGCAGTATAACTTCACTAGGATTGCTGGAAGAGATATGAGAACTAGTGACACTAATTTGAAAATACATAGTTTACTACCTAGCACAATAAATTTTGTAGTTATGTACAGCTTACATAATTAAAAATTTATCTTCACTTATATGATGGGGGATATCATATAGATAAAATATATGCATTATGTAAGGTAAAGATTCATAGATGAGTGGTCTGGGAGATGACATAGTGGATAAGGCATTGAATTCTCAAGCATAAGGTCCTGAGTTCAATCTCTGGCAACACACTTGCCAGAGTGATGTCTGGTTCTTTCTTTCTCTCCTATTCTTATCATAAATAAATAAATATGTTGTATCAGCAAGGTAGAAATTAAACAGGAAATCCAATGAATTACAGACTTAGAGAGACTCTCAGAGATAGACTACACAGAACTCATTATGAGGACTCTTCGAGAATTTAAGCAAGAGTTAAAAGAACATGTTACTCTGGAATTAAAACACAGGAGAGGAACTTATCACAGTGTTCACTAAGAATCTTCAAATCTTGAAAGAAGAATTTCAGTCAATCCATGCCCACGTAGAAAGCTGAGGAAGTAGATTCACACAATCAGAAGAAATAATCTCCAATCTAGAAGATAAGGCCAGCTCACTCTTTCAATTCAAAGATGAGGCAGAGTAATGGTTCAGAAAGACTGAAGCAGTCTCTGTGAAATTGTAGACTAGATAAAAAAAATCAAATATGAGAGTAATAGGAATATCTGAGGAGGAGGACAAAACCAAAGTCCCAGAGTCCATTTTCAGAGCAATTTTAGCTGAGACCTCCCCTCACTTAGGAAACCATCAGAACATTCTCATTCAAGAGGCAGAATGATCACCCAGATTTATAAAAACAAAAAGACCAATGCCAAGGCACATTATTGTAAAAATATCAAAAGTCAATGATAAGGAAAAAAAATACTGGCTTCTAGGGAAAGGAAAGAAGTTACATACAAAGGCAGAGCTATAAGATTTTCATCAGATTTCTCTTCACAAACTCTAGAGGCAAGGAGAGAGTAGAATTACATATTCAAAATTCTAAGAGAGGGAATTTCAGCCACTAATATTTGTATCCTGCAAAATTATCCTTCAAATATGAGAGCGAAATAAAGGTTTTCTCAAATATTTAAGAACTAAAGGAATTTGCCACAATCAACCCACCTTACAAAAACTACTGAACCGAGTCCCATAAGAAAGAAGGAAGCAAAGGAATAAATGTTCCAAACACCAAGTTGCAGATATCAACCTGATTCACCTGGACAGACAACCTCATCAACATACCCTGGGACCCCACCTTTCCAGAGCCCTGCCCCAGTAGGGAAAGATAGAGACAGACTGGGAGTATGGATCAGCCTGTCAATGCCCATGTTCAGCAGAGAAGCAACTACAGAAACCAGACCTCCCACCTTCTACACCCCATAATAACCCTGGGTCTGAGAGATAAAGAATAGGAAAGCTTCCAATGGAGGGGATGGGATATGTAACTCTAGTGGTGGGAAATGTGTGAAATTTCACCCCTCTTATTCTATGGTTTTGTTAATTTTTCTAAATTTTATTTTATAAATAAATTTAAAAAAAGAAAAGAAAGGAATAGAGGCAGGACCATAGGGGGAAAAAACCAAATATATATAACTAGAGCTGTAGAAATGATGGTCAGCCTATATCTGTGACCTTGGGAGAACTGCTGTAGTTTCCAATGGAGGGAATGATGACACAGAATTTTGGTTGTGGGAATGGTATGGAATTGTGCTTACGTTATCACATAATTTTATAAATCAATAATAAAATTAAAAAAAAAAACCTTAAAAAAACAAAGATTCAGGGAGTTGGGTGGTAGCACAGTGGGTTAAGTGCTCGTGGAGCAAAGCACAAGGACTATCGTAAGGATCCTGTTTTGAGCCCCCAGCTCCCCACCTGCAGGGGAGTTGCTCCACAGGTGGTGAAGCAGGTCTGCAGGTGTCTATTTTTCTCTCACATTCTCTGTCTTCTTCTCCTCTCCCCATTTCTCTATGTCCTATCTATCAATGACAACATCAATAACAACAATAATAACTACAACAACAATAAAAAGACAACAAGGGCAACAAAAGGGAAAATAAATAAATTTTAAAAAATTAAAAAAACAAATATTCATAAATGAGAATGTAAATATAAGCATATAAATAAAGACACTATATATATCTTAACATTAAGATGATTTTCTTAGTATGTAAGAGTATGATAATAATGTTTATGTGAAAAATGATAACATTTATTTTATCATTAATTCACCAGATGGCTATCTAGACTTTATTCTAGTTGATGAGAATATATTCAATCTCTTTTAAAAAATTATCTTTATTTACTTATTGAATAGAGACCAAAATCAAGAGGGAAGAAGGGGATATAGATGAAGATAGACAGAGAGACCTGCAGCACTGCTTCACCACTCACAAAGCTTTCCTTCTGTAGGTGGGAACTGGAGGCTCGAACCTGGGTCCTTGTACACTGTAACATTTGCACTCAACCAGGTGTGCCATCACCCAGCCCCTAGACTCATGCCCCCTAGATTCAATCTCTTTACAAATATGGCCTACAAGTCCACATGATCTTTGAAGAAAAATAATATAGGCAGTTTTTCAAATTATGTCATTTAAAAAATATATTTATTTACTTATTCCCTTTTTATTGCCCTTGTTGTTTCATTGTTGTAGTTATTATTGATGTTGTTGTTGGATAGGACAGAGAGAAATGGAGAGAGGAGGGGAAGACAGAGAGGGGGAGAGAAAGATAGACACCTGCAGACCTACTTCACTGCTTATGAAGAAACTCCCCTGCAGGTGGGGAGCTGGGGCTTGAACCAAGATCCTCATGCAGGTCCTTGCGCTTTGTGCCATACACGCTTATCCTGCTGGGCTACCACCCAACTCCCAAATTATGTCATTTTTAAGTGGCTTGATCTAATTGTAAATTGATAGGCCTAGAGAAACAAAATATTTGTTTGGGTTTGAAAATACAAAATATGATATATGATGCTGGGCTAGCATGGGGGTGCCTCTTCTCAGGCACATACTCTCTGGTTTGGAGAGATGGCGACCGGAGCCAGCCTGGGCTACTACTCACTTAGCAAGAGAGATGACTTAGGAACAGAGCTGGTGGTAGTAAGGTGATTCAGTTCCTTATTGATCAGAGAGCCAAGGCTTTTAAGAGTTGGACCTGGAAGTGGCAAGTTGGAAATGGAAATGGCTTGACATGGTTTGGAAAGGGGTGGAGAAAGGCAAAAGGGCTAAGAAAGGTAGGAATTTCCTTAGCAACTGTTGTGAGGGTTTTAACTGGTAGGATTAATAATACCCTGCAGGCAGGGAGGGTCTTGAGAGTAGAAAGAAGATAGATCAAAGGAATGGAATGGGTGGGGATCTTTCAAGCAAAACAATGATTATGTAGATAATAAGGGAGCAGGCCATAGTATCTGGAATGCAGGGTACTTTGTGAGGCAGGGAGTCTGATAAGACGAAGCAAACCTTGGGGGGTTGTGTCCCTCAGTAGAGAGATACTGACAGGATGGATGTACCCTCAAGTCAAGCCCTGCCAAGCTCAACCACATCCTCACAATTTCCGGTCATCTATGAATAAATTATTTACAACGTTAACTTAATTTACCCAAACCTTAACATAGTTTTAGAAAATGAGATAATCATGGTGTCTGGAGTTGGCACACTGGGTTAAGTGCTGACATTGCATTGTGCAAGGACTGGGGTTCAAGACCCTGGTCCCCACCTGCAGGGGGAAAGCTTCATAAGTGGTGAAGCAGAGCTGCAGGTGTCTCTCTGTCTCTTTCCCTGTTTTTCTCTTATGCTCTTCTCAAATTATCTGTCTCTATCCAGTAATAAATAAATAACTAAATAAAAAAGGAAAGAACATTTTTTTTTAAAAGAATGAGATAATCATCACAAAATAAAACTGGTTTGTAAAGTAGATGCTTTCTGATTGACAATCTTAGCATCTGAACATAGTGTCCTGTGATATCTGTTAAGGTTCCCCTAGTTATTATAATAGATGATCCTTCCAAACTTGTGATTGAACACAATAATTTATATTTTGTACACATGCAGTTCAATATAAATATTTTTGTATGATAACCAAGGAATCTAGGCTCTTTGCCTAGCTTATCATCTTCAAATGCAAGGCTTCCAAAGTCATTGCTATATGAGGAGATTTATATCTTTAGCCCTGAAGAGGTAGACCTCATTTCCACCCACATTCCATTGACCTGAACTTACTACAAGGGAGATTGTAGTTTAAGTCAATTGGTAATCACATTTTTGTCCTTGGATTGACTGTTAATATGTAAAACTATTTGTTACTGATGTTTGATAAGACAGTGTTTGCTGACACCTATCATAGCTTGGAGATGAAAAATTATAACCATCTGTGAACAGCTGTACTGTAATAATTTATTCACTCTCCCACCCCCCAATAAAGTTTAAAAAATGCAAAAAAGATAAGGTCATTGTTCTGGATGGAAAGTCTGTCACTAAAATCACTATTGAATTTCAAGGAACTTTCTTGATGAAGGAAGAAATTTGTTGATTTACATCTGGTGCAAGCTTCTACTATAGAGGACTACTTTGGAGATCACTAAATTAACTTTTTGGCCAGGATAGAGAATAACTCAATTTTGCTTTAATTGTGCTACAGTTTTTAAAATAACCATGTGGTTTTGGGGAACCATTAGCAAAGCAGAAAGATGTACTACAGAATGGGAGATCTTTGCATGCCACACATCTGATCTGATCTTTGCATGCCACACATCTGATAAAGGGCTAATAACCAAAATATAAAAACAATTCTCTAAGCGTGGAAACAAAGAACATTAGACAATGTGGACAAGGACATAGACATGATCTTCACTGAGGAAGAGATCCAGGGGGCCAACATACCTATGAAAAAATGCTCAGTCATTGCCCATGAGAGAAATGCAAATAAAGACAACAACATAACACTTTATGCCTGTAAGAATGACATACATTAGATAGAAATACCAGAAACAAGTGCTGGAAATGATGTGGAGAAAAATGAACTTTTCTGCACCAATGATAGGAAAGTAAATTGGTTCAACTCCTGTGGGAAAGAGTCTGGAGATTTCTCAGAATATTAGAATGGACAAACCCTATGACCCAGTAGTATCTCTCCTGGGGATTTATCCAAAGAAAACAAGAACACATATCCAAAGAGATATATACACATCTATGTTCATAGCAGCACAATTTGTAATAGCCCAAATCTAAAGCAGCCCACATGCCCAGCAACAGAGGAGTTACTAAGAAAGCTGTGGCATATAAACAGAATGAAATACAACTCAGCTATTAAAAATCTTGAAGTCATTTCCTTTGTCCTATCTTGAATGAAACTAAGTGGAATCACGTAAGTGACATAAGCAGAAAAAAAAAAGACTAATAGGGCATTATTTCATTCATAGGTGAAACATAAGGAAGAAGAGCAGAAAGAGAAAACAGTATCTTAGGAATTTGAATGGAGAGTGATAGAATGTACCAAAACAATTAACTTTGAGAAGGAGTGGAGAAAGGGAGTGAAGAGTGTATTGTGGTTACCTCATGATAGTGGAAAAGGACCTAGGTTGGGGAAGAGAATGTTTTGCAGACACCTATCATGGGGATATGAGAAATTATACCCATATGTTAACAACCACTAACCCCTGTTCCAATAACATGAAAAAAAAAAGCTGGTGACTGATTAGTAATAAGTAATCACAATATCTGGGGACTGGGCAGTGTTTCACCAGGTTAGGTGCATGTAGCAGTTTCTACCATATCCAACTGTATATATATATATATATATATATATATGATTACTGAGTTTTAGATATCTTTAAGGTGTTTTGACTTTAAAATATGTAACCTAAATGAAAGATATTTCACAATAGTTTATAAGTCTTTAAAGATACACATGCATGAACAAATTAAAAATAAACTTCAAAATAAAAATCTAATATCATTTTAATATGTAGCAGTTTGTAACACAGCTATGCATACTCATAGCTCATTAAATGAGTTGATGCTTGTTAATTATGAAGAAATGAGACATTGGTATGAAAAGACGTTTTAGTGATTTTAACAGATTTGCAATGAGTAGCTTACCAACTATGTGATATTGGACAAGGAGTGTCATTGGTAAATTTTGACTAGGTTATGGGTGTCAGATATGTTTTGAATCATGTTGTCAGTCCAGCACAGCTGTCTTAAGAATCAGAATTTAGTCCGTTCCTTAAGAGTACAATAATCAGTAAGAGATAGCTAGTATGGGTAAAGGATAAGAAAATAGCTATATGCAACATCATATGTGCTGCATCTAACTATAAAATGTACCAGATTACTTAATATATACTAATGGTGTTTTTATTAAAGACTTTAGACTCACCTATTGTGAAGTATAACAGAAGGAGAACAAGATAGGGTACAGATAATTAAGCAACAACAACAAAAGATAAAAGGGAGACATTTAGAGAGTGACTTCATTTGTTTTAAGAACATTTTCAAAACATAATTATGTCCATGTTTAATGTTAGTACAAAGAACATTACAAATCTAAATGTCTTTTGGATTAGTCACCATTTTGAATTCTCCACACCCTGTTTCTATCTTTAATGTGTTTTCTGGGTCACATATTGTAGAATTATTATGACCCACTAACTGGGCATGAAAATAGAAGAGTCTAATGACACTTGAGAGATAGTGCTACAGTATTATTAAAGCATGAAATACATTTAAAGTGGGTGGAGTGACTTATACTATATAGAAAAAAAAACAAATGTGGCTGCAGATGGAATTAATGAAATAGGATTTAGGCTGCACATGCAGATGATGGTTGACATTCCTCTTTAAAACATCTCATATGGAAAAGTCAGTCTGTTCTGGTTACTCTAGCTTTGAAGTACCCTGTGAATTCAAATCTAGATTGCAGAACATTTACATTAGTCAAAGTTATTCTGTGTCATAAATTATTTCTTTGTAGTCAGACAAACTAGATTTGAGCATCTGGAAATGCAGATTCTAATGTTAACTTTGCCCTGTTGTGGGCAAATAATTTTGCCACTCAAGACTTTACTTTCTCTATAAGTTGATTCATATAGACGCACCGTGATAATAAAAGTATCTTATGTTCTAATCATAGAATGCCAAGGACTTCCTGGATTATGATTTATAAGTAATAACAATGGTATTTTAGGGGTTTTGATAACCACATAAAATACTCATATATTAAACCTGAAATCTCCTTAAAAGTTTTTTTCCCTTTACTTTTATTTTACTTGATAGGACAGAGAGAAATTGAGAGAGGTGGGGAAGATAGAGGGAGAGAGACAGAGAGATAGCAATGGTGCATCCTCATCACTTGTGAAGCTTCCGTCTTACAAATAGGGACCAGGACTTGAACCTGGGTTCTTGTGTAGAGTACTGTGTGTACTCACCATGTGTGCTATTGCCTGACCTTTCAAAGACATTGTTTATCCTCTTTTGTCAAATGAATTCTACTTTCTCCTCAGCATCTTTTGAGTTTGCTCTATCCTAACTGCACCTCTATTGTCAATACTTACTGTCACTATACCTAGGAGAATATCGATTTTTTAATTAGTAATTTTACTGAATTTTAAGATTTTAGGAATACAGTTTCAAACATTTTTAATTGTTTTGTAATAACACATTCTCTCACATCCTTTTGGGAGAAAATCTCACCCATACACCTGTGTCTGAAGAACCAGTTTGTGGGGTGGAGGGTAGATAGCATAATCGTTATACAAACAGACTCTCATGCCTGAGGCTCCAAAATCCCAGGTTCAATTCCCCTCACCACCATAAACCAGAGCTGAACAGGTAGTAATAATAATAATAATGATGATAATAATAATAATAATAGTAATGAATCAGTTTGTCTGAAAGTCATTCTTGCAAGTGAAAAAAAAATGACTCCAACTAGTGTTTTCTATTTCTTTTCTCAATCTGAACACTCATCATTAGGAAGGAGTACTTGTTTTTCCACCCATTATCTACACGAATGTTGGCAGAGAGCATGTGTTCAATGTTTCTAAGTAAATACCAGATTATATTTTGCTAGTATGGAAGTACTAGTCTGAATTAATTGTTTTACAGCCTAAAGACAATGTATCTAATTCAGAAAGTAACCTGCCCTTCATTTGAATACTTAAATGCATATAGGTGACACTGTTTTGTATACATACATTTGTAGGCAAAATTTATTTAAAGGAGTAAAATTACTCAGAAAAATGCTTTTCCTATAAGAACTTATATTTACTTAAGTTTAGATACCTCAAGCATGATCCAAACACAAATATTTATGTTCATAATGACAAAAAGTTGTTCCTATTATTCAGGTACCACAGATTCAGCAAAACCTGGAGATTTATTTCATATCTGATAATAAATAAAATGATACATTGGATATTGAGGAACTAAAGAAGCTCATTACTTATGTGATGTGTATGCTTAACCAGGTGCACATTTTTAAAAATTTTGTTATATTTTATTTATTCATTATTGGGTAGAGACAGAGAGAAATTGAGCTAGACGGAGGTTACAGAGAGGGAGAGAGATAGGAAACATCTGCAGCCCTGCTCATCACTCATGAAGCTCTCTCTCTGCAGGTGGGAACCAGGGGCTCGAACCTAGGTCCTTGTGCACTGTAATGTGTGCTCTCAACTAGGTGCACCGCTGCCTGGCCCCACTTATTAGTTATGTGTTGAAAAAACTGATAAATACATTCATTGGAAATGATGTGCATCATTTTCTTAATTAAAGTTTACAGAAAATTCTATTCATAATGTTTTAAAATATTTCATAAATTATACTGAATACTAGCATTGAACTTATTCTAGATATTTTGATAATGGTAGAGAAAATATATAATTAAGAACTTGGAGAAACTTGATCTATGAAGAAAGGCAAATTTTTAGTTATTGTTTTCTTTTGACTTTTTTTTTTGACATACCTAAGACTTAGAGACTCAGTTTGGAAAATCATCTCTATTCTTTCTATTTTTGTTTTTAAATCAAAGTTCTTTGCATTATTTCAGCTGAATTTTAATTTTTATATTTTAAAAATCACTACTGAGATACAATTAATCCTGAAGAATACTGTGGTTAATATCACTATATCTCCTTTTTTTCCCTCACCACTTCTATCACCAAAGGTCTGTTTTCCCATCTCCACCAGATAAAAGACTACTATAGTTCTCCCACAGTCTTAGATAAGCTGTGAAGTAGAATTTCAGTGTGGTCTTAATGGGCATTTCTCTAAAATGAGTGAGTGGGAGCATTTCCTCATATGTCTGTGGGCCATATATATCTTCTCTTTAGAGAACTGTCTATTCATATATTTTGCTTACTTTTTTATTGGGCTGCTTTTTTTTTGAGCTATATCAGTTCTTTATAGATGTTTGATATCAACCACTTATTCAAAGTACAGTGTATAAATATATTTTCCTATTTGCTGGGTTTCCTGTTTATCCTTATGGAATTTTCTTTGGATGTATAGCTTTTCAGTTTGATATAACCCCGTTTGTTCGTTCTTGCTTTTGTTTCCCTTGCCAGTGGGGTAGAGTCTTCAAATATATCTTTAATGTTATGTATTTTATAGTTTCAGGTCTAATATCTAGATCTTTGATTCATTTTTAGTTAATTTTGGTGCATGGTGGTGGTCTAATTTCATTTTTCTACATGTGACTAATTCACTCAACACAATTTTTTTAAAAATTTTATTTCATTTATTTATTCCCTTTTGTTGCCCTTGTGTTTTATTGTTGTAGTTATTATTGATGTCGTTGTTGTTGGACAGGACAGAGAGAAATGGAGAGAGGAGGGGAAGACAGAGAGGCGGAGAGAAAGACAGACACCTGCAGACCTGCTTCACCGCCTGTGAAGGGACCTGCCTGCAGGTGGGGAGCCGGGGGCTCGAACCGGGATCCTGACGCCGGTCCTTGAGCTTAGGGCCACCTGTGCTTAACCCGCTGCGCTACAGCCCGACTCCCACAACACAATTTGTTAAAGAGACTTTCTTTTCACCATTGGACAGTCTTGGACTTTTTATCATATATAATGTGCCAATAAATGTGTAGGTTTAGTTCTGGGCTCTCTGTCCTGTTCCACTGGTTGATATGTCCATTTTTGTTGCAGTACCAGACTGTTTTAACTACTATTGCTTTGTAATGTAAGCTGAAGTCAGGAATTGTGATGCCTCCATTTTTCTTCTTTTTCCTTAGTTATGCTCCTGCCTTTTTTTTTTTAATATATAGTATCACAGAAATTTTTGGATAAGTTATTTAATTTCCTTGAAATATGTCATTGAGATTTTAATAGGGATTGCATTGAATCTACAGATAGCTTTTGGCAGGATTGCCAATTAGTGATATTTATTTTTCATTCCATGAATAGGGGATGTTCTTACATTTTTTTTTTGTTATCCTCTATTTCTTTTAACAATACTTGTAGTTTTAGTTGAGAAGGTATTTCACCTCCTTTGCTATATTTATTCCTAGGTATTTTATCTTTTTGAATTCAATTGTAAACGGCAATACTTCCTTGAGTTCCCTTTCCTCTGGCTTATCTTTTGTATAAAGAAACGCCACCCCAGGGGTAGATAGCATAATGGTTATTTAAAGAGACTATCACATCTGAGGCTCCAAAGTCCTAGGTCCAAACCTCCACACCACCATAAACTAGTGCAAAGCAGTGCTCTGGTAAAAAAAAAAAAAAAAAAAAAAAAAAAGAAAGAAAGAAAGAAAGAAAGAAAGGCCACAGATTTATGAGTATTAATTTTGTATCCTTCTACTTTAATGAATTAATTGATAATTTCCAGTAGATTTTTGTAGACTTTTGGGGTCCTCTAAGTATAACAGCATATCCTCTACAGATAATGATAACTTCATTCTTTCCAATTTGAATTCTTTTGATATCTCCTTCTTGCCTGATTGCAATGGCAAGGACTTCTAGGACTATGTTGAACAAAAGTGGTAAGAGTTGGGGGACCAGGTGGTGGTGCACCTGGCTAAATGCACACATTACAGTGCACAAGGACCCAGGTTTAAGTCCCCAGCCCCCACCTTCAGGAGGAAAGCTTCACAGGTGGTGAAGCAGGGCTGCAGGTATCTCTCTGTTTCTCTTCTTCTCTATCTCCCCCTTTCAGTTTCTCTCTGTCTCAATCCAATGATAAATAAAAAAAATATTAAAAAAAAAAATGGTAAGAGTGGACATTCTTGCCTACTTCCTATTAGGGGAAAAGCTTTCAGTTTTTCCCTGTTGAGTATGATGTTAGACATGGGTTTGTCATATATTATCTTTGTTATGTTGAGGAATTTTCCTTCCACTCCCAGTTTCTTAAGGACCTTTATCACAAGTGAGTGTTGGACCTTGTCAAGTGCTTTTTCTGCATTAATTGATAATAGATAAGATTATGTGATTTTTATCTTTATTTTTGTTGATATGGTGGATTACACTGATTGACTTGCAGATGTCAAACCACATGTTCCCCAGGGATGAATCCCACCTGTTCTTAATAGATTATTCTTTTAATATGCTGTTGGATTAAATCATTCAAGATTTTTTTAAGGATGTTTGCATCAGTGTTCATCCTGGGTATAGGTCTATCGTTTTCTTTTTGGTGGAGTCTTTTCCTGCTTTGGGGATCAGAGTGATATTAGCCTCATGAAATGTGTTTGAGAGTGTTCCCTCTTCTATTTTCTGGAAGAGTTTGAGGAAGATGTGTGTTAGTTCTTCTTTGAATCCTTTACAAAGTTCATTAGTATATCCATCTGGACCTGGACTTTTGTTCTTGGGGAGGCTTTTGATTACTATTTCGATTTCTTTGCCAGTGATTGGCCTGTTGAGTTTATTTACTTCCTCTTGTGTCAAGGTTGGCAGTTGGTATGACTCTAAGAATGTGCCCATTTCTTCTAAGTTATTGAATTTATTTCCATATATATGTCCATAAAAGTCTTGCATCTCTGCCTCATCTGTTGTAATAATATCTCCTCTTTTGTTTAAGAGTGACTTTACCAGAGCTTGTTTGAGCTCTCTCAATCTCTTTCTCTCTCTCTCTCTCTCATCAGAACACTGTAAATAATGGATCTCTCTCTCTCTTTTACCAGAACACTGTAAATTATGGATTTAGAATTGATTAGTGAAAAGGTTTTAGGAGTAGCATCTATTCTTCTACTCCCTTTAATTTTATTGAGGGGAAGGGCAGGTATGGGTGATTCTAGGATATTCGCACTTGAAAAATTTCATTGTTCTTGTGACAACAGTTTGATTACTTTTAAGAAAGGTTTGTAGAAACAAAAAACAAGGGAAAGAAACTGCAGTACTGGATCTTCTCTGGCCCAGTTGCACTTTGATGTGATGTTGAAGTTAGAATTTGGGTCATGAATATGCCCTACTGGGTGAGCTATCTTTTCTTTTGTTCCTGGCTTACTCTTTCTTTTTTCTCTTCTCCCTCCCTTCCTTCCTTTCTTCTGCTCCTTCCCATTCTTCTTCTTCTTCCTCTTCCTCTTCCTCTTCCTCTTCTTCTTCTTCTTCTTCTTCTTCTTCTCCTCCTCCTCCTCCTCCTCCTCCTCCTCCTCCTCCTCCTCCTCTTCTTCTTCTTCTTCTCTCTCTTCTCACAAGAGCACTAATCAGCACTCTGGTTTGTGGTGGTGCAGGGATTGAACCTAGGACTTTGGAGCCTCAGGCATGAGAGTCTGTTTGCATAACCGTTATGTTATGTACCCCTGCTGCTATTTCCTTTTACTCATAATGGAAGCTGAAAAAATGTGGAGCAATTCTAATAATAACTTAAAACTTAAAGAACCCTTAGCTACAGAGAAACATGAAATTGATGAAGGCTTACAACTTATTTGCAAATTGATCTCATTTAAGTTTTTTAATTTTCTGAGGTCCTAGTTCTTCATTTTTCAATATAATTGTGTCTTATGAAAATCAAAAGAGCTTTTGCATGTATAAATACATAATATAGTCCCTGAAATAGATTTCAGTAGACATTTGGTAATTTTTTAAAAATTTTCTCCAAAGTAATATTCCAGGTAAAGTAAATAAATAAATGTGTGTGAGAGGAAGAAAGAGAGAGAGAGAGAGAGAGAGAGAGAGAGAGAGAGAGTAAATCACAACATCATTCTGGCATATGTAGTGTTATGGGTAACACTTGGAACTTTACCTTTGTAGTTCTGCATTCTACCACTACTCAGTCCTCCAGAGCCATGTAAACTGTCTTAACTAAGTCAATCCAATTGATTGGAATCACTTTTGAATAATAATAATAATAATAATAATAATAATAATAATAATAGTAAAATGATAGAAAGTCCTTCAATACCAATTAAATTCAAAAAAATTAAATATTGAAAATTGTGTGGAATTGTACCCCTCTTGTCCTACAATCTTTTCTTTTTTAAAAAAGGTTTTATTTATTTATTAATGAGAAAGATAGGAGGAGAGAGGAAGAACCAGACATCACTCTGATACATGTGCTTCTGGGGATCGAACTCAGGACCTCATGATAAAGTCCAAAACTTTATCACTGCACCACCTCCCAGACCACATATCCTACAATCTTGTTAATCATTATTAAATCACTAATAAAAAAGTCCAAATATAATTTCCAAGTTCATAGGATATTCATCCTTTTAGTAGGAAAGAAAGACTGATCAATGGCTTTTTACTTTCTAATGTAACAGAATTACTCTCCCAATTAAGTGGCTGTTACTGCCATTATACATCATTATGTTTAAACAGAGTGTCTGGAAGATGTCTCAATTAGACAGCTTTCCCAATTAAGTTTGTCCTACAGGTTAATAGAAAATCACTTCCTCTCCCTAGGATAGTGCTATTTGGGAAAAATACCTAACACCCAATCATCAAAAGGTCAAAGTTAGGCTTCTCAGTTAACACTCCATAAAATGGGACTGAGGAAATTTGCCATGACTGCTATGGTTTTTGTCAATCTACTTGCAAATCAGTCAAAAAAACTGTATTCTTAGTTACAGTAAGGTGCATACTTTGAGTTAAAATAATGAATAGGAAATCAATAATGCCTGTAAAGAGAGCTAAAATATGTCAGTTATGGGAATAATTCCCTAGGTTACTATTATTCAGACTTGATACAATACATGATACAATTTATCCTTTAAAGAAATTTGATAAGATTTCATAAAAAGAAAATATGCAATTGATAAATTTTAGAAGAATGATAAGTCATAAGTACCTACATTATCTTTAGTACAAAACACTTTGCCTTGTGTCATTAAATCTTGAAACAATCTTGGATGGAGTTTGAATGAATCATATTAAGTGAGATAAGTCAGAAAGAGAAGGATGAATATATGGGATGATCTCACTCATAGACAGAAGTTGAAAAATAAGAACAGAAGGGAAAACACAAAGCAGAGCTTGGTCTGGAGTTGGTGTATTGCACCGAAATAAAAGACTCTGGGGTAGGGATAGGGTTCAGGTCCTGGAACATAATGGCAGAAAAAAACCTAGTGGGGTAGAATTGTTATGTGGAAAACTGAAGAATGTTACACATGTACAAACTATTTTATTTTACTGTCAACTGTAAACCCCAATAAAGAAATAAAAATAATTACATGAAAAATATTAAAATATTTTTTTTTCTGTTTTTCATGAAGTAGAATATATTGAAAACTTTTTGACTGCTACTACTGTTACCAATATGCAGATACCGATAATTCTTAAGTCTGCAGAGATTTGAGATTTGTTGTACAAAATTTATAGAACATGAATATCTAGACTTAAACAAGCAAAGAAACAATTGCATGTACCTAAGGGTTTTTTCCCTTGATTTTTTTTTTGTTATCTCAAATGATTTGTGGTCTGGGAAGAAGCAATGGAAGCAAACTTTCTCTTTCTTTGAGTAAATGCATACAACCTTCCATTTATTTGACTAAAATAATAAAAAGAAAAGTTTTTAAAGAGAAATATTTATGAGATAGGCTGTAGAAGATGGATATTATTTTCTTTTTTGAAAGGATTTTTCTTTTTAAAAATGTTTTTTATTTACCTATTATTGGATAGAGACAGAAAAAATTGAGAGGGGCAGAGGAGACAGCAGTGAAGAAGGTCTGAAGCTGTTTGTATATCTCTCCTCTCTGTTTTCCCCTTCCCTCTTGATTTCTTTCTGTCCTATACAACAACAACAATAATAATAAGGGCAACAAAATGGGGGAAAAAATGATCTCCAGAAGCAGTAAATTTGTAGTGCAGGCACCAAGCCCCAGCGATAACCGTGGGGGCAAAAAAGAAAGGAAGGAAGGAAGGAAGGAAGGAAGGAAGGAAGGAAGAAAGAAAGAAAGGAAGGAAGAAAGGAAGGAAGAAAGAAAGGAAGGAAGGGAGAAAGGAAGGAAGGAAGGAAGGAAGGAAGGAAGGAAGGAAGGAAAGAAGGAAGAGAAAGGAAGACAAAATAAGGGGTGTTGAAAATTGAATCAGCATTATTTCCTCTTAAAAATTGTTTTGTGGGGTAGATAGCATAATGCTTATGGGACTCTTATGCCTGAGGCTACAAAGTTCAGGGCTCAGTGCCTCCCAACCCCCCCTTTTTTTTTTTGCTAAAACAATGCACATCCCTGTCTCACGGTGATGTGTAAGACTGAAACTGTACTTTGGAGGCATAGGCTTGAAAGTCTTTTGCATAACATTTATGCTATCTCTTCCATCCTAAACCTGATTTTTTAAAAAAATATTTCCCAAATGACTGGTATATGGTTTTATTAAATTAATCACAACTGGAGCCGGGCAGTAGTGCAATGGGTACATGGCACAAGGACCAAGGACCGACCTAAGTATCCCGGTTGGAGCCTCTGTCTCCCCCCCCCCCCCCCCCGCCCACCGCAGGCGGGTCGCTTCACCAGCAGTGAAGCAGTTCTGCAGGTATCTATCCTTCTTTATTTCTTTTCTTTTTTTTATTTATAAAAAGGGAACATTGACAAAACCATAGGATAAGAGGGGTACAACTCCACACAATTCCCACCACCAGATCTCCATATCCTATCCCCTCCCCTGATAGTTTTCCTATTCTTTAACCCTCTGGGAGTATGGACCCAGGGTCATTCATTGTAAGATGCAGAAGGTGGAAGGTCTGGCTTCTGTAATTGCTTCCCTGCTGAACATGGGCATTGAAAGGTCAATCCATACTCCTAGCCTGCCTCTCTGGGGTATTGGAGCTCCAGGACATACTGGTGGGGTTGTCTGTCCAGAAAAGTCTGGTTGGCATGCTGCTAGCATCTGGAACCTGGTGACTGAAAAGAGAGTTAACATATAAAGCCAAACAAATTGTTGACTAAACATGAACCTAAAGGCTGGAATAGTGCAGATGAGGAGTTGGCGGGGGGTGGGGGGGGCAGCGGGCATCCTAAATTTTGTAGATAGCTAGTAGGCATATTTTAGTTATATTCCAAAGGACCTGTGGCTATACTAGTTTTTTTTTCCTCGATGAGCCTGAAATCTGATATGCAGGTGGATCCATGTTATTGTCTGGGAAAATCACGTCCTGGCTGGAAAAATTACCAGGAAGCTGGATCAGGGAAGAGAGTAGTTCCCAAATATGGGAAAAGTGTATACATATTGTTGACTATAAACTCCATACATCTGATGTGATGTGGGGCGTATATTCAGCTTAGGAGCCTATGTGACCTCAGCATCCCTGTAGGTCTGAGCTCACATTCTGTGGTCATGAGTAGGAACGTTTCAAGCTGCCCCAATATGAATTCATATTTCTTATGTAGTTTCAGAATGTGTAATTACAGCATTTGTTTTCTAATGAAAACTGTCATTTGTTTTTTTGTTTTTAACCAGAACTCTAGTTTATGGTGATAGTAGGGATTGAAACTAGAAATTCAAGCCTCAGGCATGAAAGTCATTTGCACAACCATTATGCTGTCTCCCTAGAAGTACATCTTATCCTATGGTTTTCGTTAGTGTTTCCTTTTTTTTAAAATTCTTTATAAAAAGGAAACATTGACTAAACAATAGGATAAGAGGGGTACAACTCCACACAATTTAGTGTTTCTTTTTTTTAATTTCTTTTTTTTTTATTTAAGAAAGGATAAATTAACAAAACCATAGGGTAGGAGGGGTACAACTCCACACAATTCCTACCACCCAATCTCCATATCCCATCCCCTCCCCTGATAGCTTTCCCATTCTCTAGCCCTCTGGGAGCATGGACCCAGGGTCATTGTGGGTTGCAGAAGGTGGAAAGTCTGGCTTCTGTAATTGCTTCCCCGCTGAACATGGACGTTGACTGGTCGGTCCATACTCCCAGTCTGCCTCTCTCTTTCCCTAGTAGGGTGGGTCTCTGGGGAAGCGGAGCTCCAGGGCACATTGGTGGGGTCTTCAATCAGGGAAGCCTGGCCGGCATCCTAATGGCATCTGGCACCTGGTGGCTGAAAAGAGAGTTAACATACAAAGCCAAACAAATTGTTGAGCAATCATGGACCCAAAGCTTGGAATAGTGGAGAGGAGGTGTTAGGGGGGTACTCACTGCAAACTCTAGTGTACTTCTGCTTTCAGGTATATATTTTGCAGTAGTTTATGGATACGTGTGAACATATGCTCTCTCTCACAGAACCTGGTCTATATCTATAACTTTTAAACCGTCTAGTTGCAATGCCCCACTTGCCTGTCAGGATCACATTTTATATCCTTTATGGTAATGTTCGCTTTCTGTCTTTCTTTTTTTCTTTTTGATTTATTTATTGGGGAATTAATGTTTTACATTTGATAGTAAATACAATAATTTGTACCTGCATAACATTTCCCAGTTTTCCATATAACAGTACAACCCCCACTAGGTCCTCTCTCATCCTTTTTGGACCTGCATTCTCCCCCACGCCCACCCCAGAGTCTTTTACTTTGGTGCAATACGCCAATTCCAGTTTAGGTTCTACTTGTGTTTTCTCTTCTGATCTTGTTTTTCAACAACTTCTGCCTGAGAGTGAGATCATTCCATATTCATCCTTCTGTTTCTGACTTATTTCATTTAACATGAGTTTTTCAAGGCCCATCCAAGATTGGCTGAAAAGGGTGAAGTCACCATTTTTAATAGCTGAATAGCATCATTGTGTATATATACCACAACTTGCTCAGTCACTCATATGTTGCTGGACACCTGGGTTGCTTCCAGGTTTTGACTATTACAAATTGTGCTGCTAAGAACATATGTGTACACAAATCTTTTTGGATCAGTGTGTTGGGTTCCTTAGGATATTTGTCCAGGAGAGGAATTGCAGGATCATAGGGTAGGTTCATTTCTAGCCTTCTGAGAGTTCTCCAAACTGTTCTCCACAGAGATTGGACCAATTTACATTCTCACCAGCAGTGCAGAAGGGTTCCTTTGGCAGCACAACTTCTCCAGCACTTGCTGCTATTACCTTTTCTGATGAATGACATTCTCACAGGAGTGAAGTGGTATCTCATTGTTATCTTTATTTGCAATTCTCTGACAATTAAAGACTTGGAGCATTTTTCATGTGTTTCTTATGCCTTTTGGTGAATATTCTGTCCATGTCCTCCCCCCATTTTTTGATGGGGTTGTTTTCTTGTTGTTGAGTTTGGCAAGATCTTTATATATTCTGGTTATTAGCCTCTTGTCTGATGTATGACATGTAAAGATCTTCTCCCATTCTCCGAGGGGTCTCTTGGTTTGGGTAGTGGTTTCTTTTGCTGTGCAGAAGCTTTTTAATTTGATGTGGTCCCATAAGTTTATGCTTGCCTTTGTCTTCTTTGTAATTGGATTCATTTCATTGAAGATGTTTTTAAAATTTATGCAGAAAAGAGTTCTGCCAATATTTTCCTCCAAATATTTGATAGTTTCTGGTCTAATATCCAAGTCCTTGATCCACTTGGAATTTACTTTTATATTTGGTGAAATATAGTGGCTCTGTTTCATTCTTCTGCATATTTCAACCCATTTTTTCCAACACTATTTGTTGAAGAGACTCTGCTTTCCCCATTTAATAGTCTCGGCACCTTTGTCAAAGATTAGATGTCCATAGGTTTGTGGGCTTACTTCTGGGTTCTCAATTCTATTTCACTGATCAGTGTGCCTATTCATGTTCCAGTACTAAACAGTTTGATTACAATGGACATACAATCCAATTTGAGATCTGGGAGTGTGATGCCTCCAGTTCTGTTTTTTTCTTTCCTTCTTTCTTTCCTTCCTTCTTTCTTTCTTTCTTTCTTTCTTTCTTTCTTTCTTTCTTTCTTTCTTTCTTTCTTCTTCTTCTCCTTCTCCTCCTTCTTCTTTAAATATTTATTGATTCCTTTTTGTTGCTTTTGTCTTATTGTTGTAGCTATTGATGTTACCATTGTTTAGGTTTTTCTATGTACACTATCATGTCATCTGCAAAGAGGGAGAGTTTGACTTCTTCTCTTCCAACCTGTATCCCTTTTATTCCTTGCTCCTGTCAGATTGCTATGGCAAGGACTTCCAACACCATGTTGAATAATAATGGTGATAGTGGGCAGCCCTGTCTAGTACCTGATCTGAGGGGAAATGCTTCCAGTTTTTCACCATTAAGTATGATGTTGGCTGTAGGTTTGCTATATATAGACTCCACTATCTTGAGGAATTTTCCATCTATTCACATTTTTGTAGTGTTTTGATCATAAAGGGACGTTGTATTTTGTCAAAGGCTTTCTCTGCATCTACTTAGATGACCACGTGGTTTTTGGTCTTGCTTTTATTGATGTGGTGGATCACGTTCATTGATTTCCATATATTAAATCAAACTTGCATCCCTGGGATAAACCCCACTTGGTCATGATGAACAATCTTTTGGAAATACTCACTTTCAACTCATATTTAAAAGCATTATCCAGAAAATTATATCACATTAAAACCAAATACAGGAAAAAAAAAAAAAAACCCTGCCTGCCAAGGGAAACAGTGCATGAATGAAACTTTATTAAAGAGATTATGCAATTTTAATCACAAAGAATTAAAAACATTGCATAGAATTTTCAGGCAAATTTATTATGTTTATGAGATAAATAATAAATCAAAAATTGTAAGAAAAGAGAAACAAGAAATAAATTATCACATCTAACTAGGACATAATGGGGAAATGTGCTAATTGAAATAAAAGTTCAAATGATGGGATTAGAAAAATACTACACAAAGTAGAAAAAGATCAGAATTCCTGGAATATGGAGAATTCTGATTTCTGTATTTGGTGTACCTTGGCAGACAGGTGAAGCATTGTAATGAATACCTTTATGGAAAGCTTTAGGGGTATGGATAATAGAACCTAAATGTGTGCCCAATAACATCATTCATAGTCTACGACATGTCAGAAACCAAGTATAATCACTGTGGGAGGCATGTGCCTTCTAAACCCTGTTTCACTGAACACATATTATCTGTCTGTCAGCAGGCAGTCTTTAGTTGTCAGTCTCTTTAGGGTTTACCTTAGTGACAGAGGACTGTCTAGGTCAAAATTACAGCTTTTCTGAGGTAGCCTATAGTCAATGCCTGGTTAAGGTAAGATGACAAAAGCTAAGCCATTTTAACTCAGTGGAAGATAACTCTGATAAACTATTTTAATTCCAAATATATTTTCTGGGCTGACAAAGACTATGTAGGATCTGTAACCAGTCTAACTTCTCTTGTCCTTTCTGCTTTCTCCATCTCCCTTCTACTCTGGGTAGAATATAGAGTTTGCTACAGGGTTCTAATAAAAGAACAAATACTTTCAGGCAAAAGAGTTTCAAACAAAAGATTTAAGACAGTATCCAACAGGAGCCATCAAACACAAAACAAACAAGTTACACACACACACACACACACACACACACACACACACATACACACACACTCCACAGTACTATTATAAAAAAATTAATCCAGTTGGTGTCAGAGACAGCATAGTGGTTATGCAAAAGATTTTCATGCCTGCGGCTCTGATGTCCCAGGTTTAAGCCTCAGCACCATAATAACCAAGATCAGTGCTTCAGTCAGTCTCTCTGTCTCTCATAAATAAATATATTAATTAATTACTTAATTATTTTAAAATAAGCCCAGTAGTGTCTGCACATATTTGAATGTATGAAAAAATTACTAACAAAGTTATTTAATTCATTTTAAAGAGGTGAATTCCGGCTATAGAGATTAGCTTAATGGTTATGCAAAAATACTTTCATGCCTGAGACATCAGTGGTTACAGGTTCAATTCATAGTCAGAGCTGAGCAGTGCTCTGGTCAAAAAGAAAAAAGAAAAAATTAACTGCACTTTTAGGTGTAAATATATTACGATTAATATTACTATATCAAGAATTCCAGACTTAGTCCATTTACACTTCATTATATTTTCTATGAACAAACTTATCACATTTTAATGTTTTACCATTAATCAATTATGCATGATTTTCTGTGTCAGTCTGGAAAACAACATGAGTAAATTCTAAAGTAGAATTCTAGAAAATTCAGTGTTCTGTCATTTTGCCTACTATATCTAATTGACATTACTACTAATTATACTCCTTTGCATTCTTTTTAAAATTGTATCCTCCTCATATTACTTCAAATCAAGACAACAAATACTGTAAAATACAGTTTTAAAATTAAAATTGTATTTTACAGTATTTGTTGTCTTAATTAAAATTAAAACTGTATTACTCAAAACTGACAGGCTAGCAAATATGCTGAAAGATAGATCAAAATTCAGTACAGAGAAATAGATATGAATTTGAGAGGAAAATGAAGGATAGAGTGAGAAAGTTTAATATAATATATGAGGTCCTAGAGGAAGATAAAAGAGAACAAACAATAGAGAAGATATTTAAAACAAATAATAATTTACAGTTTCTAAAATAAATGCATAACACTTGCCTGAATATTCTGAAAGTTAAAAGACTTTTTTTGTATAGGAAATAAAAAAGATATATTTAATTATTTCAATATGATGAAATTATAGAAGAACAAAGGGAAATGTTTAAAAGTGTTAGAGGAAAAAAACGCCCTTCAAAATTCAGTGGGTAAACAGTTCATTTCACAATGCAAAAATGGGAACCAGATGAGTAAAAATAGTGCTACATATGTAGTTAAATCTAAATAAATATTGATTTCATAACATAATGCTTTTGGGGGGGGGCAAAAATAAGAGTAAAATAAATGATATTGGCATGGAAATTCAGGAACATAACTGCAACTATAGTACTCCAGAGTATGAATATTGTTTTGGAGTCAACTTGTAAATACCGATTGAATTTGGTTACAAAAATTTAACATATATATTTAAATTCCAGGTCAATTACATTCCAGGTCATGACAGTAGGATTATGATCTCTAAATTTAAATAAGGAGAGGAAAAGTAAGAAATTCTAAAGATCAAACAAAAGAAAAAATGAAAGAAGAGAAAACAGAAAATACAGAATACATATATAGTAAAAATCAGATATTAAATTAGAATCTAAGTTTGATATAATTATGTCACAAAAATAAGCTGTATTATTAAAAACACAATGTCAAATATTAAAATATATGTGCATCAAGACAAATTCACCATCATGTTGAGAGATTATAATTTATTTCTCTCAGTAATTGATAGATTAAGTAAAATAAAAAGGAATCAGAACAAGAAAAAGAACATACTTAATATAACATCTAACAAAAGCAGAATATTCTTTTCATACTTGGTTATATTAGGAATGAAAAACTAAATCCAAAACTTACCAAAGAGAAAGAACTTATTCTTGGATCAGAATGACATTAATTTAGGAGTTAATGACAAAAGAAGATTTTGAATTTGGAAATGAAACACATTTTTAAAGAATTCAAGCACCAGTGATGGAAATGAAAGAAACTGAAAAACATTAAAAAATATATAGAATAATGTTTTTGTGCATCAAAATTTTAAGAATTCTAGTAAAGTAGTGTATTCTAAATAACATTTCCTTCTTATAAAGGTTAATAACAAAAATATACAAAGAGATCACTAAATTCAACAACAACAAAAACAAACAACCCCATCCAAGGGTGGGGAAAGGATATGGATATAATGTTCACCAAAGAAGATATTCAAAATGCCAACAGACATGAAAAAATGCTCAAAGTCACAGATAATAAAAAAAAAATACAAGTTAATACAATGTGATAGCAATTCACTCTAGTGAGAATACCATACACCAGAAAGGACAGTAACAACAAATGATGGAAAGGTTCTATGAGGAAAGGAAGCAATTAACACTTCTGGTGTGATATAAACTGTTTCATTACCCATGGAGAGTATTCTAGAGAACTCTCTGACGGCTAGATATGAACCTACACTATGACCTGACAATTCCTCTCCAGGGAATATATCCTAAGGAAACATATATACCCATCCAAAAGAGATCTGTGCATATCCACATTCACAGCAGCACAATTTTTAATAGCCCAAATCTGATTTCCAACAACATAATGAGTGGCTAAGAAAGTTGTGGTGTATAGATACACAATGAATATACTACTCAGCTATTGAGAAATATGAAGTCATCTTCTTCATCTCATCTTGACTGAAACTTGAAGGAATCATGATAAGTGAGCTAAGTCTGAAACAGAAGGATAAATAAAGGGTGATCTCACTCATGGACAGAACTTAAGAAACAAGAACATAAAGGAGAAACATAAAGTAAAACTTGGAGTTGTTTTTGTGTCTTGCACCAAAGCAAAGGACTCTATGGAAGGAAGACAAGGAGAGGGGTGGAGAATTAGGAGCTTTCAGGTCCTGGTACAGGATGATGGGCCTAATTTGGTAATGAGAGTGATTTGCAGAATCACTTAGTCTTAGTGAGATGAGAAATTGTACTCATATGCCTTCCAGTAAAACAATAAAGAAAAAGCAGTAAAAAGTTAAATTCTAAAAAAGACCAATAATTTATTAAACTTCTGGTGATACATTAAGGAAATAAGGAAGGCTAAAATAAGCAATATTAGAAACAATAAAGTGACAGATCAGAGGTAAGTTCAAAGTAGAATAGTTACAAGCAAATATGATTCCTTGAAAAATGTATTATCATAATAATACACTACAGCAAAATCTCACTAGTGCACTAGGAAACAAGTTAGAAAGATACAAACATCCATTTAAAGATAGGACAAAGCAGTGGGTGGCGGAAAGGACAGCAAGTGGACACATCTGGCTAGGATGCACAATACAACTATTGTGAATCATTGTTGTAGCTAACAGAGCAGGCCCATATATTTAAGTTAGAGATAACAGACTCCTGAACTCCAGCCTCAGGAACATCCCAGTGGGCCAAGCAACTGATATGACAAGACAGACATAATTCTATGACAGAAAAGAAAATCATCGAACTACTAGTTACTGAGCTAAGAGAAGCCAGTACCCTCTGATCCCTTGGAGAGAACCAACTGAATGTGATAGTAGCCACTTAGCAAAGATTATTTATTGTATGCCAGCAGATAAGAAAGCTAAGACTCCTCCAGTTAAGTGCTCAAAGAAGAAACTGGGCAATTACAGTGGAGATCAACAGAACCCCAAGTCCTTCCACTGGAGTGTACAACACCAAAAGCCACCATAGTTTTCTGTTTCTCCTTTCCTGTCTCCCTCACTACTGTAGGATACAAACAATTCTAACAATAGCCACAGCACCATCTGCAGGTAAACAAGAGAAGCTGATCCAGATGCTTTAACAAAAATTTTAAGTGTCTTTTGTAAAAATAAGGTGGAATCCCATAAAGAGAATGAGTTACTAAGAGACATGTATAAGAAGGTAGAACTGGAGGATTTTTTCAACAAATGAATTAATTACAGTGATATGAGGCTGTAAATCATTAATATAGACAAAATGAGGAAACTCTCAATCACAGACTAAATAACAAGCTTCTGAAAAACATTTGCATCATCAACAAAAAGAGAAATAAAAAAATGCCAGGAAAATAGTGAAATTGAGATATCAGATGTTATATATGCAATTGAAGTGATTTTTAATAAATTATTTATTTATTTATTCCCTTTTGTTACCCTTGTTGTTTTTATTGTTGTAGTTATTATTATTGTTGTTGTCATCATTGTTGGCTAGGACAGAGAGAAATGGAGAGAGATGCGGGAAAACAGAGAGGGGGAGAGAAAGATAAACACCTGCATACCTGCTTCACTGCTTGTGAAGAGACTCCCCTGCAGGTGGTGAGCAGGGCTCGAACCGAGGTCCTTGCGCTTTGTGCCACCTGCACTTAACCCACTGCACTACAGGCCGACTTCCTGAAGTGATTTTAAGAGGGAAACTTATAGCAATGCAGGACCACAATAACAAAGAAGAAAGAGGGAGTCGGGCTGTAGCGCATGCGGGTTAAGCGCAGGTGGCGCAAAACACAAGGACCGGCATAAGGATCCCGGTTCGAACCCCGGCTCCCCACCTGCAGGGGAGTCGCTTCACAGGCGGTGAAGTAGGTCTGCAGGTGTCTATCTCTCCTCCTCTCTGTCTTCCCCTCCTCTCTCCATTTCTCTATTTCCTATCCAACAACGACAACAATAATAATAACTACAACAATAAAACAACAAGGGCAACAAAAGGGAATAAATAATTTTTTTAAAAAATTAAAAAAAATTTATAAAAAAAAGGAAGAAAGAATCCAACTTACAAGCTAACATTACATCTGAAGGACTAGAAAAAGATTAACAAAGATATCTAAATATAAAAAATAGGAGTCAAATAATAGAAAATATGGTGGAAATAAATGAAATAGGAACAAAAAATTAGATACAAAAAAGCAATGAAATCAGGAATTATTTCCTTAAAAGGGCAAATAGGATAAACCACTTGTTAGGCTCACTAAGAAAACTAGATAGGAAATCATAATAAAAAGGCTAAGAAAATTAAGAGGTGAAATTATAGCTTACATCACAGAAATATAAAGAATCCCAAGAAAATTGTATGTGTATGTATGCAAAGTAATTGGACAGTCTACAATAAACTGGAACATTCTTGTAATCATACAACTTTCCAATACTGAACCAGGAGGAAATAAATACTGTGACCAGGCCAACCATAATAGAGAGCTTGAATCAAGGACTGACAAAATAGTTCACTTAGATAATAGTTCACTTGGACATATGTGTGATCTAGGTTCATGTCTGGTACACATTACACTGAAGGGAGCTTTAACACTATAATCTCTTTGACACTCATTCTGCCTCTTTATCTCTGTCTCTGTCTATGTCTTTCTCTATCCAAAAAAAAGTCACCCTGGAATGCTAAAACTACGGATTATAAGAAATAAAAATAAAATTGAATCAGTAGTCAAAGGCGTTATGAAAGTCAAAAGCTTGAGATCAAAATTCTTCACTGATGAATTTTACAGATCTTCCAGAGAGGAAACACCTATCTTGTTCAAGTTTTCCAACAAAATCAGAGAGATCTTTATCACTCTGATACTCAAAAACAGGAAAGGACAGTATAAAATCAGACCCTTATATACCAATATCCCCTATGAATTTTGAGGTAAATAATAACTCTGACAAATCAAATTCAACAACACGTTGAAAGAATAATTTATCAAAACCAAGTAGGGTTTAACCCAAGGATGTAGATTTAGTGCAACATATGCAAATCAATCAATGATGTAAATATATCAACGAAAAGAAGAAAATAAAAAACATATGACCATATCAGCAGATGCTAAGAGAATATTCCACAAGACTTAACATACATTTATGATAAAAAGCATAGATTAAAAATAGAAGAAACATATCTCAACTTAATAAAGACAATGCATGACAAGTCCATGGCATCCTATTCAGTGGTAAAAACTGAGTATTTTCCCCTAAGATCCAGAACAAGGAAAGGATGTTCACTCTCACTACCACTGTTCAACATAGTACTGAGAGTTGCAAAGCAGTCAAATAAGAAAAAGATAGGAAAGGTATCCAAATTAAAAGAGAAATTAAACTATTTTTATTTGCAGATGTATGGTCATGTAGGGTAAAAACTTCAAAGATGTCACCAAAAAAGTCTACTTGAAACAATAGATTCAGTCAAGTGTCTGGATGCAAAATTAACTTACATAATTCTGTCGTGTTTCTATGTACACCTGTGAGTAAGAAAAAAAGATATAATTTGTAACAATGGATACAATTGTACCTAAAACAGATAAAATACTTTAGAGTAAATATAATAGGGGAAGGTTTTGAAAACTTTAAGACATTGTAAAGATAAGTAGAAAAAGTTCCAATGAATTAGAAGAGTAATTAATTGTTAAAAATTCTTATCTAAAGCAATTTATAAATTCAGTGCAATACTTATTCAAATTAAACAAGCAACTCTAACATTTCTTTGGACTATAAAAGACTAGGTATAGTCAAAGCAACTCTGAGAGAAAAGGATGAAAATAGAGGCATCATAATCCCTGACTTCAAACTATAGGGCAATGGTAATGAAAACATTATAGTATTAGACCAAAGACAGTCAGATATACCAACGTAATTCAGTAGAGAGCCCAGAAATAAATCCCCACACATACTGACATCTAATCTATGACAAGAGCCAAGATAGTTTAATAGAAAAGGACAGCCTGGGGGCCAGGCAGTGGTACACTGGGTTAAGCACACATATACCAGGTGCAAGGGCCCGTGTTGGACCCCCTGTTCCCCTCCTGCAGGGGAGGAGGGGAGGGTCTGCTGCGGGTGTGTATCTTTTCTTTCTTTCTTTCTTTTTTTTTTTTTTGTGTGTGTGTGTGGTGTATATCTTTTCTTTCCCTCTCTGTCTCCTCTCTCTTCTTAAATTCTCTGTCTTATCAAGTATAATAGAAAGATAGAAAAAGAAAGTGAGGGAGTCGGGCTGTAGCGCAGCGGGTTAAGCGCAGGTGGCGCAAAGCACAAGGACCGGCATAAGGATCCCGGTTCGAACCCCGGCTCCCCACCTGCAGGGGAGTCGCTTCACAGGCGGTGAAGCAGGTCTGCAGGTGTCTATCTTTCTCTCCCCCTCTCTGTCTTCCCCTCCTCTCTCCGTTTCTCTCTGTCCTATCCAACAACGACAACAACAATAATAACTACAACAATAAAAAACAAGGGCAACAAAAGGGAATAAATAAATAAATAATAAAAAATATTAAAAAAAGAGAAAAATTGACTTTCTCTGCCTCTTTCTCATAAATAAATCATTTAAAAAAAAAAAAAAAAGAAAAGAAAAAAAAAAAAAAAGGAAAAATGGCCTCCAGGACCCGTGGATTCAAGTGCTGGTACTGAGCCTAAGTGATAACTCTGGTGGCGATAAAAGAAAGAAGAAAGACAAAAGAAAATGAAATAAAAGAAAAGGAAAGTAAAAGGCTTTGGGCAAACTGGACAGTCACAATTGGAAAAATAGGTCAGTGTTGACGAAATATAGCTCTTTGCATAGGGTGCTGCTTTGCCACATAGATGGCCCAGATTTGAGCCAGTTGCCCACAGAATTAAACGAAGCTTTGGTACTGTGGCCTCTCTCTGCCTTCTCTGTCTTTATTAAAATAAATAAATAAATAAACAAACAAATAAAATCATAGAAAAATAAGCTAACAGGAGGCTGGGCGGT
Organism: Erinaceus europaeus; assembly: GCF_950295315.1. Taxonomy (NCBI): domain Eukaryota; kingdom Metazoa; phylum Chordata; class Mammalia; order Eulipotyphla; family Erinaceidae; genus Erinaceus; species Erinaceus europaeus. The sequence goes on from NC_080169.1 coordinate 33,422,340, forward strand.
AGTGCAGTGGGTTAAATGCACATGGTGCAAGGATCCAGGCAAGGATTGACATAAGAATCCGGGTTCCAGCCCCGCCCCCACCACTCCCCACCTGCAGAGGAGTTGCTTAGCAAGCGGTGAAGCAGGTCAGCAGGTGTCTTTCTTTCTTTCCTCCTCTTTGTTTTCCCCTCCTCTCTCGATTTCTCTCTGTCCTATCCAACAACAATAATAACAAGGCATAAACAAGGGCAACAAAAATGGGAAAAATAGCCTTTAGGAGCAGTGGATTCGTAGTGCTGGCACTGAGCCCCAGTGATAACCCTGAAGGCAAAAAAAAAAAATAGGCTAACAGTTAACACCATGCACAACATTTAACTCAATAAAATTAATTAAAGACTTAGATATTAAGCCACAAAATACACAGAAGAAAACAGCTGATACATTCACGTCCTTTGGCATTAGAGATGGATATATTTAAATATTTAATTTCATTATAAATGGGATATAAGCAAAAACAAAACAATTGAAACTACATAAAAATTAAAGGCAAAATACCATTTTACACAAAAGTAAAAGGGCATTTTAGCAGTTAGTGAACATATTTGAAAATCATTTGTCTGGTAATAGTTCATATCCAAAATGTAGAAAGAAATCATAAAACCCAGTAACCCAAAACCAAGCATCCCAGTAGAAAGGTGGGCATATCTAAATAGACACTTTTTGCAGCTGGGGTGGTGCACCTGGTTGAGTGCACATGTTACAATGTACAAGGACCCAGGTTTGAGCCCCTGGTCCCCACCTGCAGGAGGAATGTATTGTGAATAGTGAAGCTGTGCTGCAGGTGTCGCTCTTTCTCTCTCCCTCTCTTATCATTCTCTTCCCTCTTGATTTCTGGCTTTCTATATCCAATAAACAAAGATAATAAAAAATTAAAAAATAAACACATTTTCAGAGAAGATACAAAGATGGTTCATAGACATGTGAAAAAATGCTCAACATTGCTTACCACTAAGGAAATGCAAATTAAAACTGCAATGAGGTATCACCTTACCTGGTGAGAAAGACCTACAACAAAAGTATTGGAAATAAGTTCTAGAGGGGATGTGAAGAAAAAGTTACTCTAATACAGTCTTGGTGGGATTATAAACTAGTCCAATTCTTATTGAAAATGATATGGAGATTCTTTTAAAAAGTGGAAATGCTGTATGAGCCTGCATCTTCCCAGACTATTATTCAAAGGATATAACAACACCAATACAAAAGAGTCTTCTCAGTCCTAGATTGAGCAGCACTATTCACAATAGCCAAAATATAGAATTAAATTAAATGTCTATCAGCAGTTGACTGGATAAAGAAGCCAGGGGATATACACTGAATGGAATATTACTCAGTGGAATATTATTCAGGCATTAAAAAGTTGACCTTCATCTTCATCAGGGACAACATCATAGACCTTCTTGTGTGCCTTTACAAGACAGGACATTGCCTTCAATGTAGAACATCAGTGGTAGAAGAAGCTATCATGATGCCAACCTGACTTCGCAGGGCAGACAACCCCACCAGTGTGTTCTAGAGCCTCCTCAGATGCCTACCCCACTAGGGAAAGAGAGAGATAGGCTGGGAATATGGATCAACCTGCTAATGCCCACATTCAGCAGGGAAGCAATTACAGAAGCCAGACCTCCCACCTTCTGCACCCCATAATGACCCAGGGCCCATACTCTCAGAGAGATAAAGAATAGGAAAGTTATCAGGGGAGGAGATGGGATACGGAATTCTGGTGGTGGGAACTGTGTGGAATTGCACCCCTCTTATCCTATGGTCTTGTCAATAATTCCATTTTACAAACAAAAAAAGAAATTGTCCCACTCTCTGAATAGTCTCCCTTGAAGAGTAAACATACTCTGCCACCAAGTTGTGATATATTTATCAGCTATTAAAAATGGTGAATTCACTTTCTTCACCTCATCTTGGATGAATCTTGAAGGAATGATATTAAGTGAGATCAGCCAGAAAAAGAAAGAATATGGGATGATCTCACTCATAGATAAAAGTTGAAAAGCAATAACAGAAGGGGAAACACAAAGCAAACCTGGACTGGAGTTGGTGTATTGCACCAAAGTAAAAGACTCTGGGTTGAGGGAAGGGTTCAGGTCCTGGAACATGATGTCATAGGAGAACTTAGTGGGGGCTTGAATTGTATGTGGAAAACTGAGAAATGTTACACATGTACTAACTACTGTATTTTACTGTTAACTGTAAACTCTTAGTCCTCCAATAAAGAAATAAAAAAAAATACTCTGCCACTAGAGGAAGACTGGTCCTGAAATTAGTGCAGCCTAGAATGTTCCTAGTCATGACCATGGAATGCGAGCTCAGACTGACAGGTATGAAGAGGTTACACAGGCTTCTGTGCTAAATATGAATAGACTTGGGACTGAAGTTAGATCTGTGGTGTTTATAGTTAATGGTTTTTATATACTTTGCTCAAACTTGGGAGTTTCTGCCTTTATATAACTTTCTAGTGCTATCCTCAACTCTGACACTATCTGTCCAGACAGTACTCCTAGTCTACCAGTGTGTTAGCTGTCAGGCTCAAGAAAAAATAGTTAAAGTCATGGGCCCCTTGGAATATACCTAAAATAGACTTCCTAGCTCTTTCCAACATGAAGACCCCAAATTTCACCTGCAATACATTTACCTATAGGTTCCTGATTATTAAATAAATTTTCTGCTTTATGTCTTTTTTAATATTTATTCATTCCCTTTTATTGTCCTTGTTTTTATTGTTGTTGTAGTTATTATTGTTGTTGTTTTTAATGTCATCATTAGATAGGACAGAGAGAAATGGAGAGAAGAGGGGAAGACAGAGAAGGGGAGAGAAAGACACCTGCAGACCTGCTTCACAACCTGTGAAGCGACTCCCCTCTAGGTGGGGACCCCGGGGCTCAAACCCAGATCCTTACGCTGGTCCTTGTGCTTTGCGCCACGTGTGTATCTTTTCTTTTCTTTCTTTTTTTTCCTCTTTCTTTCTTTCTTTCTTTTTCTTTTTCTTTTTCTTTCTTTTTTTTTTTTTTTTGTCTCCCGGGCTATTGCTGGGGCTCGGTGGAATCCACTGCTCCTGGAGACTAATACTAATTTTTTCCCTTTTGTTGCCCTTGTTGCTTTACATTGTTGTGGTTATTATTATTATTGTTGTTGTTATTGATGTCATTGTTGTTTTTTAGGACAGAGATAAATGGAGAGGGGGAGGGAAGACAGAAAGGGAGAGAGAAAGATAGACACCTGCAGACCTGCTTCACCACCTGTGAAGCGACTACCCTGCAGGTGGGGAGCTGGGATCCTTAAGCTGGTCCTTGGGCTTTGAGCCATGTGCATTTAACCCGCTGTGCTACCTCCCACCCCCTGCTTTATATCTTAATGCTTTTCAGCCACCAAGTTGCAGATGCTACCATGACTCCAACCTGGCTTCCCTGGGAAGATGACCTCATCAATGTGTCCTGGAACCACACCTCCCCAGAGCCCTACCCCTTTAGGGAAAGATAAAAACAGGCTGGGGGTATGGATCACCCTGTCAATGTCCATGTCCAGCAGAGAAGCAATTACAGAAGCCAGGCCTCTCACTTTCTACACCCCATAAGGACTGTTGGTCCATACTCCCAGAGGGATAAAGAGTAGGGAAACTTCCAATGGAGAGAGGGGATACAGAACTCTGATGACGGGAACTGTATGGAATTGTACCCCTCTTATACCACAATCTTGTCTGTTATTATTAAGTCACTAGTGAAAAAAATAATTGACCTTATTCCATTTAAAGCAAAATTTTGGAACTCAGGATTATGATGTCAAAAGCAGTATATGTAGAAGTGAAATTGAATTATTGGATGTTTCAATTAGTATGAGGGTTATAAATAATTAAAACAGTTAAACTTACAAAATTAATAATAACCCAAACTTTACGAAAATGTAATTATTGAAACAAGGGGAATAGATAGAGGTGTGTCACTGGAAATTTGGTGGTGGGTGTCTTATGCATAACACAGGTGTTAGACTATGACACCAAATCGTCATAATATTGTAAAGGCATGCTAAATCAATGAAAACACATTAAATAGAGTTCTTATAATAACAACCAAAAAGGAATGATAAATGAAATATAAGCAGCATCTAATAAAAGGAGATTATGAAGAAATATATGCTACTAAATTTGAAAATTTAGCTGCAGTGGACAAATTCTTAGGAAGTTGTAACCAACTAAAACTGCTGAAATACAAGGCGTATGAATGGTCTTGATAACCACTAAAAGCAACTGAATTGGTAGTTAAAAATTTTCCCAAATAGAAAACATTAGGACCAGATGTTTCTCACAGGCAAGTTATTACAAAATTCAGGAAACAAAAAAAGCTGATATTATATAAATTATTCCAGAGTTGAGTGGATAGCACTCTGCTATTCATTTCAGATGGTCTAA